>NC_051275.1:28625632-28925632 GCF_015220745.1 Sebastes umbrosus
TGCAGCAATCTGTGAAGGAAAATCTTCATATTAACTCTGGAAATAAAGTCACTACCATATTAGCTGAAATGACACTGCTTGTTGTTTGGAGATGTGAGGAGCAGCTCCATCTGGTAAAACAACAGACATGAAAACAACCAACGTGTGCTCAGATTAATATTTGAATTCTCTCTGTTGGTTGTGAACGTTTGTCCCGCTGCATGTGACAGACTACATTCCCTGTTCAGCACAGAAGAAGAACCAGCAGAGAGCAAAGAGATGCTCCCACAACACAACTCTGCTTCCTGTTTGAATAAAAGCCACAACAACCTGTGACCTAGAGCTAACACCTGGCGCACACACACAAAGTCTAACACGCATTATGTGTCTCTTGCACCTGCTATTGTAACAAAACAACACAACACAAACTCATCACTAGTACCATGTCAAAAACACACATCACCGTCACTGAGTATACCAATCCCTAATTGAAAGTTTACTCAATTTTAACGTTGTGTCCTGGTCCCGAGCACCTAAGAGTTAACAGCAAGACAAAGCTTCCCAAAATAGTCAAACTGGGCAGCACAATTACAGGCCGTAAACAGAGCCCACTGTCTGATCACCATGGCAAAGCAGACCAACGCCTAAGTGGCAAAATCTTAGATGAGCACAGCCATCCCGTAAATCACCTCTATCAGCTACTGCCCTCAGGGCAAATGTACAGAGTTCCCTGTGAAAAGAAAAACATCTATTAAAATCCCTGTTATTTGACTAATTTTTTGAAACACTCTTTCTCTAAACAGTAAGTGCAATAGTCACAACTGTTTTATGGGACATCACAACTCTATTGCATGTCTGCAAAAGGTCCTAACTCACCCAAAACACTTCATTCATGCTTTAAAACCTCGTTATTGTATCAGTAAACTGGACAGCAAAATTAAAAGTTGTTTTGTCATCATGTGAGCCAGACTGGTCAAAATGTTTAGGTGTTTTTTCACCACGACAGTCAACCCCGGAAATGTTTCTAATATAAAAAATCTGTTCTACTTTTTTGTACACTGACGACTTACTCTACTATACAAGAGTGTCTGTTTTGTCCAGCTAAATGTGTATCGCACAGAGCTTTTTACATTCCCATTTCAACAAAGATTACTGGGAAAAGTCAATACTGTAATAGCTACACAGAAAAAGGATATGCACATTTGTATGTAAACAGTAAATGTATTAATGTAGCAACGTGTTACATGTACTGTAAATAATAAATTCTTCTCTTATAATCTTTCATGTAAAGTCATAATACAGTGAACAACCATCCATGGCAAAAAAATAACAACAACCCTGCAACAATTAAAAAAACCTGCAGTAGTTCAGTTCAAACACAACAAACTATACCCCCTCGACATAGATATTTATGAAATATACATGCATGTTTGACAGATTTTGATAATTGAATGGATCATTTTTGCAAGTGACGGCTCAGACGATGAAAGATTGTTTAGAAGTTGTGAAGAGGAAAACAGTTTCACTGAGAATCAACTCATCAGTTTTGATCAGCAAGACGTTTGCAAGTGGTTATTGTACTTTTGTACTTGTGCCAAAAACACGTGCTATTCAATTGAATGAATGAGAAATTCAACAAATGAATTGTTTAGAGATTTTAACTCATTGTTTTGAGCCAAAGCAAACAAGAAAACTGTAATCTGTTTTTGACGCCAGCCTGCTACCTCAGTATGGAGCATGTTTTAATCTAACCTTGATTCAGTCCTCACCATGCACGCTCCTTTTAATGTAGCTTCTATTGGTGTATTGTGCTTTTATGTAAATGTGTTGTAATGTGTCCTGTCTGAATGTAATATGTTAACAGCAGTTTTTCAACCAAAGACAAGTTTCTGCCTTTTGTAAGCAAAAAGCAGACAAAGTATCTTCTATTTCTAGTCTATGACTATCAAGTCCTCCATGCTTTCCAGCTTATAAAGCACCTTACAGCGCCCCCTGGTGGGCACCAATACAAACCACAGCATTTACTTCATAACAATTTCAATATTATCTTTATTAGACGTCCTCTTTTATACACATATACATATGCATACAAATATACATATTACATGTCCATATACAAATACAAACTCCATAAATATGCACCATCTTATCTGGATATTATTGGTCAAAATCTCACGTACAGTAGAGTATCTTTCTGGTGTTAGCATAGAACAGTTAATGCATTCCAGTAATGCAAAAGGGAGGAGGACATCATGAGCATGTGGTTACAGGAGGAGATCATGTCATCGAACATAGAGAATATGAGCATTTATATGTAGAGTTCAGACTTTGCATTGTTGAGACGACACATCGGGGGTGTATATAGACCAGAGCACTTGATTCAGAGAGACAGAAACATCCACATGTTTTGTTTTTTGTGAACAAGAAATTCAAGTTCATGGATGAACTTGAGGAACGGAGTGTGTTGATACTGTATGTAGACATCCTCGTCATCCTGGTCCAGCTTTGAAGGTGACTGATGATTGGTTGAATGGCAGTTGCTCTGGGTTTGCACCGTTGGAAGTAGTTATGCATGCATGTAACAGTGTTTGTGCGTAACTTTGAGGTCAGTCAGAGCCAGATCTCCTCGCTGCTTGTGCTGTTCACCTTATAGATGTAGCCCACCATCGGATATCTGGCAAAACCTGGGAACCATCGCATTCAAAGGGAACACAGAAAAAGTAAAACACTCGCTGCTGTTCCTCCACACGGAATATGAAGTATAAATAATGAAACAATGCAACCGTATCGGAGAGCATTTGCCTGACCTCTGGCGGCGTAGGCTAAAGACAGATCTTCCTCCTCCTCTTCCTTCTTCTCTCCCACACTGTTCTGCACGGCGGCCTCTCGGGCTACAAGGAGTGATGCAAGAAGGACGGAGGACACAGCGGAATACAAGAGAGATGTTGACTATGGATGAGTGTGAAGGGAGAGTTTTTGGGAAATACACTCCCAAGGGGAGACACCCCAGGTGAATAGGGTACAAGTTTTAACTAATATATATCACCATGAAACTCGCCCCCAGTTGATTATTTACATTAAGGCAATTATTTTATTGTATTACAAGTTTTCTGAAATTTTACGTTTAAATATGCAAATGAGGCATTATATGCATATATTTACAGAGCAGAAATCTGAACATGGATAAAACCAGGTTAAACATTCTTGTTTCATTTTGTTGACATATTAAATTAAAAGGTTTTTACACAGGGAATATTTGATATCTCTCCATAAATCTGAAAATACTGTCAACAGCCATTAAAAAAAAATCCACTTTTGCCATGTTTTTAGGAAACATCAAATCCCCCAGTAGGGGGAGCATCTTCCCCCATGACCCGGCGTTACAAGATTTTGCATTTAGTATTAACAAAGCTGTTATGTTATGATTTAATTACCCTATAAATGTGTTTACTTGAGCATACTTCTTGTGTACATATTATATTGATTCAAATTATATAAATATACGTTGTTCTTAAAGGGCCAGTGCGTAAAGTGTGTATGTTTAGGGGGATTTATTGGCAGAAATGCAATATAATATTAATAAGTATGTTTTCTTTAGTGTATAATCACCTGATAATAAGAGTTGCTGTGTTTTTGTTACCTTAGAATGAGCCGTTTATATCTACATAGGGAGCGGTTCATCTTCACGGAGTCCGCCTTGTTGCCCCGCCATGTTTCTACAGTAGCCTAGAACGGCTTGGGCCGGAGTCAATAACGTCTCTCCAGACGCCGCCGCTCTCTATTTCTTGCTTCACCACTCATTTCCCACATACACACACACACTCTAAGCACTGGCTCTGCTCCAGATGACCTACGCTACTCTTACAACAACTGGCTCTAGAGATGGCCATTCGTGTTTTCGTGTCGGCCACCGTAGCTCTCCAACACGCTTGACACACGGGAGAAGCTTCAGTTGGCTGAAATCTGCAACCTTACCGCTAGATATTGGCAGATCCTACACACTGCTCCTTTAAGGGGATGTCTTACTCCAGTTTACCCCCAAATGCAGACACTAAATTTCTCTTAGCATGTACTGTACTCGGCCAATGTCTGCCCTCCCTTACTGCACAGCTCTACACATCTGTACGGGTGTATGAGATGAGAGTGCTTCATAAATTGGTACCTTTTCTCAGAGTGTTGAGGTCGTTGAGCTGCATGTTGGATGGCACAGACATGTTGTCTCTGGGGATGTAGGTCTTATCAGCTTTCTCTGTCTTTAGATTGGCTGAGTCGCTGTAAAGGAAATTTACAGAGGAGAGATATCCAACTTGGATTAGACTTGCTATTGGTCAGCAGGATGGACATCAAATATTCATAAGAGCACAAAAACGCTTTCCTCAGTGTTTTGCTTCCAATCCACTAATGATGCTGAGATGGAATTTATTTGATAAGATGAACTTAAAATTTCACCCAACAGGTTCAGACCTGCACTTATTTCACCTTTTTCTTCTTGGAAGCAAGTCAAAATATGGCAGACAACATATCCGGTAACAAGACAATAACAGCTGACGTATAATGGAAGCTTTAGCCTACCTCAGGGATAAAGAGATACAGTCTATAACATATCTATCTACTGTATTTCTATCCATCTTGTTGACTTGCTCTCCATTCTGATTCAAACAAATATCCACTGACAGAAGTCTGATTACTTTATTTACCTTTTCTTGGTCATCAGAATCTCCACTGGCTCGTCTGAAACACAATACAAGGAGATATATTATTCTGCTGACTGAGTGTTATACAGTATATACTACAATGCTACAGTCACACATTTTCCAGCTGAGTTGCTCACCACACGCACAAACACACTTTAGTCTCACCAAAGGACTTGGTCTTGTTTTTTTGCATGAGGCAGAGGACTATCAGACTGAGGATGAGGAGGGCCATGAAGGCCATGGCTCCCCCGGTCACTATTCCCAGCATGGGCACCTCCACACGAGACTGCAGGAACTCTGGAGAGAGCAGGAGAGGGAGAGAGTTAAAGGAGTAGTTTGACACTTTGGGAAGTATGCTTATCTCACGGACAGTTAGATGAGAAGATTGATGCCGCTCTGAATGGTGCATATGAAGCTAGCCGGGAGACCGTCACTGACCTGCCAGCGTGAGGTTGCTCTGCACCGTTCCCACACTGTTGCTGACGTTCATCGAGATGTTCCCTGATAGGCTACCCAGCGTGACCTTCAGCGTGTGATTGGTCAACCAGGGGTGGCTCCGCTTGTCCAGGATGAGGAAGTCGGAAGTGTTGGCTACCTGCTGGCCTGACTGGTCCACGAAGGTGATGGTGGCAGGCGGGTTGGACCGTACCAAGGCGAAGAGGACCAGGGAGAGACCGGGGTGTGAGGTTTCACTGTAGTGGGCGTTCAGCTTGAGGATCTCTGGCTGAACTGGGAGGAGAGGAACGACTTTATTCACGGTATCAACAGGAAATAGCTCTTACAATCCTGAAATATGTCACGCAGACTCACACTGGACGTTGAGTTTGACCGTGGCGTTGTAGCTCTCTCCCGTCCTGGGGTTCGACGCGACACACACCAGCTCCCGGTCCCACTTCCTGGCCCGCAGGGAGAAGGTGCTGTTGTGATTGGGCCCCGGTCTGATGACCTCAAGGTCTTTCAAATGTCCATGTTTGGGCGGCGGCTCTCTCTGCTGCTCTCCGTTCAGGTACCACGTCAGCAAGGGACGGGCGCGGGGATCCCAGCCGTCTGATTGGCAGTTGAACCAGTGTGTTATATTCTCCTGCAGCGTCACGGCCGCTCGGTGCCGTCCGTCAATTTTGGGAGCGGGCTCAGTTGCACCTGTGATTAGAGGATTAGTGTTGATGTGGATATAATTGAGAGGCGAGGCGCCATGGGAACTTATTTCGGAAAAATATGAACGGAAGTCAACGGAAGGAGACAAATATTTTTTTGATCCCGTATGAATTGCACCATGAATCACACATATGATGTTTGTCAATTTAAAAGATGTTGCAAGTCAAGAAAGTCACAGTTTTTTATAAAACTGTTGAAGTCTGTGAAAATACATAATTAGAAAGAATACACACACACAAGTTACGTAAGAGACGTCTCTCTCTCTGAAGCTACGATTCCTGTGTGTTTCAAAAACATATTTGTCTCTCGCTGTTTACTACCGTTCACATTTTTTCTGAAACGAGGTCCCATGAGGTCCACCGGAAGGGGAGGGACTTCACCTCTCTATACACTGACTACGGATGAGTACCTCATATAACCCCACTTCAAAACACTTACACTATCCCTTTAAGATGGATGATGTGCAATAACCTTGAGGTCATTTTTTGGTTAAATTCCAAGCAAGAGGAACAGGTGATGAAGGTTACAGGTGCAGTGTGCCTTCCTTACCTGCCCAGGATAAGGCCAGTGTGTGAAGGAACACGACGGCAGAGCCCGACGCCCACCTTCTCAGACACGCACACTCCATACTGGCCCAACGGAGCAGCGCACACGCATACACATCTACCTGCTTGGAGGAGAAATGACATGTCCATAATGAGGTTCAATGGGTTATCCTGAGGGGGGAGCACCAGCAGAAATCACAGAGAAAAATATCTCAAAGGATAAAACTATCTACACAGCTCAGTTCCACTGGGTGTACATGAGGATTTTGGGTTTGTGATTCTGGTGAATTCACCCTTTAAAAGACACACAGATTCATGTTGGGTGAGACTGAGATGCAAGACAAAAACACAGCAACACAAGACATGCCTCACTTTTCAATAATTCACTGCCTGGTTAGCTCTGATTTTGCAGACTTACTGTACCCCATCACTACAATGCAAAAACACTCACAGGCCGGCTTGGATCGAAGGTGATTGTGCACATACACACAGTGAGTGCGGGGAATGAGTAATGCATAGTGCTTGCTTGCAATCTGGGTCATGTGATATGTGTGAGCACCTCGGACGAAAAGCAGGAACTGAGCCGTCAAGGAAAACACTCATAAATCCCACACATACGGAGACGATCAAGAACATTCTTGCACGCATGATAGAAGGTGTTAGAGCTCTTTGGGTGAGGATGCTGGGGGTTGCACTGACAAAACAAGGGGGCTATACATGACACTGTGGGTCTCCACTTTGTAAGGCTGCATGCAGGCATTTCAATGCAGATGTGTGCACTGAAATGCAGAAAGAAAGCCGTCTACAACACACACACACACACACACAGAGACACAGTATTACCTCAGCCCTTTCTGCAGACGCTGTTGTGATTCAGCCTGCTGGAGCTCCATGGCAGCGGAGGTGTAGAGGAGGGAGAGTGAAGGATGGTGAAAACAGTGGAGAGGATGAGAGGCAGCCCTCCCTGACTCAGTTGCTTTCCCATCTGCGTACACTCTCACACACACACACACACTCTGCAGGGTACAGCAGCTCCAGTAGCAACGTTTACTAGCTGGCTGACGCAGGCAGTCAGGAGGAGAGAGTGGGAAGGGAGGAGGGGATGAGAGAGGGAGAGAAGGAAGGCAGGGAGAAAGGGAAAGCAGCAGAGGATGCAGAGAGAGAGAGAGGAGAGTGGGCACAGAGTCGTGAGGGACAAAAAAGAGCTGATGTGGGAGAGGATACACAGGCTAGAAGACAAGAGTGTGCAAAAACATCAATCTTTAACGATCCACTACATGGACTTGTGGTGGATGAAGGAGAGTAAACTGTCAGCTCAGAGGGGGTAAACCGATCTCTTCCTGTCACCAGGCATGTTAAAGTAACCCTTGATACACAAACATGGCTCACAGTGTCTGAGCTCAATTACTTCAGACTGAAGAGCCTCTGCAGTGCAGCTCTACAGACCTGAGCAGCGGCATGCAGAGCACTGCAGCCAAAAAAGGCAGACAAAAGAAACAAGCTCATGTAATAATATGTCCAGTGCTAATGTCAAAATTCAAGCTTAAATCACTCTCCAGGAAATACTGTCACTTTTAGTTGAAAACTCTGTCCTGAAGTGCCTTGAAAACAAGCCAAAAAGCAATGTCTGGCAAATACTGTATTTCCTTGTTCCTGTTACTTCAATCAACCGTGGAACAAGGTCAACAGAAGGTTAGGCTTCATGATTGATGATACAAGTTAACACACTTTGAACCCATCCCTACATGTAAACAGATACTTGTAACATACTGCTGACAGGACAGGTTGGTGATAGACACAAACAGGTAACTCCTGCTGCATTTAAGCAAAGAAAACCCACTCACCTTTCAGTGACACAATGGATGAAACTCCTGCAAAGAATGTGCAAACACTGTGGAGCAAAGCGTTCCCGCAAACATTCAGGTTTAAAGGACAGTTTTTCAGCCACTGGTTTCCATTTAATTCTGTACTGCTATAAACACCAAGTTGCGGTGATGGGAAATGGGGAAATTATTTGCTTCTCCAAAGATTTAGAACTACTTTCTATCAATTTTCCGTCAGATGGAGGAATAAAAACGTTCATCATCACATCGCAACTACAGCTGGACAATAAATCGTCCAGGCAGATATCAGCTTATTGCAGATATACTGATATCAGCATATTAGCCGATAAGTAATAGGAAGTTGCAGTACAAAAATGCCAAAGTTGGTTTGCGGTAATTCAGTATCTGTGTGGTCCAATACCTATATACTATTATACTATTTAAGAAAAGATTTAGTATTTTCCAATATCATAATATGTCAAATGCAATATGCCTACAATACCAGGATGTTCTACTACATCCTGTCTCATTTTGCAGTCTGCAAGCCAGCACGCTTTTCTGGCTATTCTGACCCACAATCCTCTGCGCAGCAGAAATATGAGCAAGAGGATCAAAGTTCAAGATGCAATGTCAATGATAAAGAGGCATGTCTCAATTGTATGAATACTGCATGCAACAGTGTGGACTTTGTAAGGGCAGCTGCAGTACGTATTAAAAGTAAAAAGAAAAAAGTATGCGATTTGGAACGTAACCGACATTAAGTGTCACCGTGACCATTAGATAGTTCGTCCACTAGAGAGCACTGTCAAATGTTCCACTTGTTTAAATAAACAAATATCAGGGATCTGCATCAAGATTGTTTATATTATGCGCTGTATATAAATCATGTTTCCCATTAATATATTTATGGTATTGTGTCTATTTGAGTGTTAACTTTGCAAATCAATGTGCACTGACAACTACATCATCACGGAGTGACAAGTTGAGTAATCGATTAGTCAATCGACAGAAACCATTTTGTTCATTAATAATTTTTCAAGCAAAAAACATTTCCCGGTTCCAGCTTCTCAACTGGGAGGATTTGCTGCATTTCTTTGTCTTATAAGATAGTAAACCGAGTATCTTTGGGAATTCGACGGTTGGAAAAAAAACGTCTCTTCAAAAGATATTTGAAGATGCCTCCTTGTGCTTCGGGAAATCATTTTTGTTTGAATTTTCAAACATTTTATAGAGCAAACGATGAATCATGTTAATTGTGATAGCCTAACATGAACTAAATCAATGGCTGCCTGGAAGGTGGGAAAAACTGATGTAAAATGTTAAAATTGAAAATGACTTGTAGGCTAAAACGTGGCATTATCCTTTAATATGGTGACGGTCTAATTATTTTGAAACTGCACTATAAGCATTTACAATGCTCCATCATGACTCCTGCAGCAGGTAACACAAAGACACACAAGTCATGACCTTTTTAAATTATTTCTTTATTTATATATATTTATTTATTCATCTCAGTTTGGTTGATATTCTTTTTTTAATCATTGTTGTTGCACTTTAGTATTTTTGTACTCAACAGAAATGAACATAAAAACAAAAAAAAAGGACAAAATGAACCGATAGAAAACAAAATGAACCTAAGAAACAGGAGTAGAGCAGAGCTGGCGCGCCGAGCAGGGAGGCTGGGATGGAGAGAGAAAAGACGGAGGGGAGGGGTGGAAGAGTTAAGATAGAAAGAAAAAGGAGAAGGGTCAGTTTGATCAAGCGGAAGACGATGTGTGTGCAGCGTTACCTCAGTCATCTGCAGTGCTTTCCATTCACTCCAGCTGTCCCTTCCTGTGTGCCTCTGCTCTTTCCCTCCTCAACACAGATCTGAAACAACAGCTCTGGTCACAATGTTAGACAACGTGGAGCCTCTGGTCTTAATTTTAGAGTTTCTATCCTGCCGTGGGGACGAGAGACATGCAATGTCTTCCATTCCAGACGTTTCCTCTACCAACACCCGCCATTCTTTCTCTTCCAGATCTCACCTTTGGCTTGGTGTAAACAATGAAAGAAAACAGGAGGGCAGATCTGAAAGAGGAACGAATGAGAGCTGGAGGGAGATGGAATGAAAACAAGCTTCTTCTGCCCATCGAGAGACATTGACTCAGTTCGGGAAGAAATTAGGGCTGTCAAAGTCAAAGTTAACACGACAATAACGCGTTAACGCAAATTTGTTTTAACGCCACTAATTTCTTAAACGCATTAATGCAACTTTTGATTTTTAGGTTGTACTGTGCTCAGTTTTAAAGTTAAAGTGAACCAACCATGTCATACTAGCTTTTCGTGAAGGAGGCTAAAATTACGCTCCAAACTTGCACTAAATTTTGGCGAGGAAAAACTGGCATGGCCATTTTCAAAGGGGTCCCTTGACCTCTGACCTCAACATATGTGAATGAAAATGGGTTCTATGGGTACCCACGAGTCTCTCCTTTACAGACATGCCCACTCTATGATAATCACATGCAGTTTTGGGGCACGTCATAGTCAAGTCAGCACGCTGACAGCTGTTGTTGCCTGTTGGGCTGCAGTTTGCCATGTTATGATTTGAGCATATTTTTATGCTAAATGCAGTACCTGTGAGGGTTTATGGACAATATTTGTCATTGTTTTGTGTTGTTAATTAATTTCCAATAATAAATATATACATACATTTGCATAAAGCAGCATATTTGTCCACTTATATGTTGATAAGAGTATTAAATACTTGACGAATCTCCCTTTAAGGTACATTTTGAACAGATAAAAAATGTGCGATTAAATATTGTAATCGATTGACAGCCCTAGATCCTAATCCATCCTTCTTCCCTGTTAACTCCTCTCATTTTAGGGATTATGATTTACCGCTGAAGCTAATCCACTGTTCTCCGAAGGAGAGCAAATGTTGGTAAACAGGAAGTGACACGGTGCGAATGGAGAGCAAAGGCGCTGCATGACATCATCTCCAGCTTTCATGATGTATATATAGCATATTAAAAGTCAACCGTGCAGCCAGGTATTGTGAAATCTGGCCAGTATGAATACATACAAGTGGAGCTTTATTCTTTTGCACCACAGTCTCTTGCTGGCCCGGGGGTATTGTATATGGGAGGATAAATAGAGGTCAAACAATAAAATTAATAAAACAAAAACAAAGGGAGGTTCAATCTTCTGCTGTGGTCCCCAGTGTGCTGTAGCCTCCATCTGGCTGTGCTTGACTCAGCTTAGGGCACAGGCCTTGGTAGATATGTTTAAGGTGGGCACACCCTGCCCGCCGCTCTGGCCACAACCTTGTATTCCTCTGCTGTGAAAGTCCAATTCAAGCCGCTCCTTCCTACGGTCACCTCCTGAAATGTTTCCCTTTTATGGTTTGGAGGTGTGTCCAGGTGTATCCAACCACAACTAGATCCATTAACTGTTCATGAAACGCCTCCTGCGATCTTCCCATCCAGGCTTGGGAGGGGCAAAGCGAGGCCGAAACCAAAAAGAGGGTAGACAGGGGTCGAGTAATAGTAGTTTCCTCCTTGGTCGCCACAGTAACAAGGTTAGCCTGGGAGGAAGGGGCGTCGTCCGTAAGGCGTCGTCCGATCAGAAGCCGATAAAAGATGGTGGGAGGATCACAGCAGAA
The DNA here is from genome assembly GCF_015220745.1 of Sebastes umbrosus. Lineage (NCBI taxonomy): Eukaryota > Metazoa > Chordata > Actinopteri > Perciformes > Sebastidae > Sebastes > Sebastes umbrosus. The sequence goes on from NC_051275.1 coordinate 28,637,475, forward strand.
AGAGAAGTGGGTTTGTCCGTCTCCACACTTGGGATGTTCAGGATGATATGTCAGCTATATTACAAGTTATTCCCTTGTTTTTTTTTATTTTGTTGTGTCTTTTTGTTTTTTAGAGCGTGAAGTCTCTGTAGCACCCGAACCAACCCGGACAAAGACCAAAGCCTGACCCTGTATAGCCTGCCACAACTACCCCATTAACAGAAAACAGGCCCAACATCAACAAGAATGACAGTCACAACAACATCGATTGAAATGATAACACAAAATAATTACTCTCCTCTTATTCAAGTGTCTCGATATAATAATAATATTAAAACAAATAAGAACAATCTTTTTTTCACGACACAGAAAGAGCACTGTCTCTCTTCTCTCTGTCCTCTTTTGGCTAGAAATCTCAAGATTCATAAAACAAAAAAACAAAAAAAAAAGAAGACATCCAAAAGTACAAATGATAAACAATACCGATATAAAAAAAAGCCTCCCCAACAACATCTAAAAACAAAAAAAAGGTGACAAAAAAAAGAAAGGATTTGATACAGAAATTGCAATAGCGTTCTATACATGGCATCACTGTACAAGGAAAGGAGCTGGTAAAACTACCCACAATGCAATACACTGTCACTGACATGGGAAAGGAGGAAGGAGCAAAGAGCTAACCCGAGGTGGGGGGAAGTTGGAGGAAGGGAGGGCGGGTTTGAAAAGCGGGTAACAGCATGACAGAGAGCGAGGAACTGCGAGGAGGAAACAGACAGAGAGAGGATAGCTTGAACCGAAAGTGCAGAATTACTTAAGTAATCAAAGAACAATGTTGTCTTCCTTGCAACACAGAACTGTTTTCCTTTAATAATAATAATAATATTCATTATAATAAAACCTCTTTTACGGAAAACAGTAACAACAATAAGAGTAACAATATTGACCATAATGTCTACATGGACATTAGCCGTAAAATAAAAAAAAAAAAGAAAAGGAAAATGAATGCTAGAACAAGAAAAAAAACAATGAGAGAGCTGGTTTGTCCTGTGCGATGTCACTGAGCTCCATCTTTGGAGAGAGCGGTTTTGTTGGAGCCTGACCCAAAACACCCGCCGCCCGGCCAAAAAAGGGGCCGCCGCCGCTGAGATTTCAGCCCGCTCCGGAATGATCTGCTGCAGGGGGACAGCAGGAGGGAGAGGGGTGGGGGAGGAGATGGAGGAGCAGACTGAACCTCGTAGACACCTTTCCCCTCCGCTCACCTCTTCTTCTCAGTCATGCACACACACACACTCACACCTAATGTGAATACTTTGGGTTTGTGGCAGCAGTGTGTATGTTTCTTTGTGTTATTGGACTCTTGCGACTATGACTGTATCAATGCGTTGGCCAATGAGGCACATAATGAAGTATGCCAACAGTTAACAGAAGACGAAGGGTGAAAGGGTTGAGGGGTGGGGTCGGGGGGGAATTAGGTCAGGGCAGCAGGTGAGGGGGGTCGAGTCGAAAGAGGGAGGAGTGGAACCCCAATCTACCCACGATGAGGGAGGTGAAAAGAGGAGACAACCGGCGGCGATGAATGCTGGATGTCTGTGCAGAAAAATGCTGGCACTTTGACCTTTGATTCCCGAGGCCCCGCCTGTGACCCCCACCCCTCTAATGTCTACACCCACCCACACTCCCCCTCTCTTTGCGCAGACTGCCCTCCCAAAGGGATAGTTGGAGACAGACAGATGGACGTAGAGCGCCCCCGTTTGGGCAGAGAACGGTGGTTTGGCGTGATGCTGCTCAACTCAAGTCAACACAACTCAGGATGGCTGATATGGACCGCTGTACACAGGATACTAAAGGGAGACAGAAGGAAAGAGGAAACAGTTCATATTTGGATCGCTATAAGCAGATGATTATTATCTAACTGACATCATTTTAGACCAAAGACTAAATGGAAAACAAAAACATTTACTATTATCTCACTGCAGGGTGTCTTTAAAGTGCACAGTATTAACAAGGATGTTTGCTAATCTGGATTGGACTGGACCATCCGGACTGGACCATCCACCTTTAAAGGGCCGCTCCACCGGCTTTACACCTGAATATCTGTTTACTTGTCAGAGGGAGTATTACTCTGCCTTTGAAAACAGCTTTCCAATGTTGGGGTTATCTTGCTTCTGCTTGGAGACTACACATTTTTAACAGAAGGCCTGTGCTACAAACTGTTTGGTGTGGAGTTGTAAAAATATGGAAATAAACCAGGCAGGGAGCGTCTAATGAAAAACGCAGTTGAGTTGCATAGTGGAAAATGCAAGATCAGGACTTTGACCTGTATCGGAGACTAATGTTCAGGAGCAACTTAGTCAAGTTCCTGTCAAAAACTACATCCCCGAGGACAAAGAAACATTTAAAAATCATCAACTGGTTTAGTACAAAGCTCCAAAATTTCACTCATAGTAAAGTCAATCATAAAGACTATGAAAACACGATGAAAGAGAGTAATAGTAAGTACCTGTGCTAGACCCCAGCCTGCTCCATGCTGTACTGCAGGTCGGGGGGCTTGTAGCTGAGGAGCATGTCACTGGTGCAGGAGGAGGGGTAGCAGGCTGCCGCATGGTGCTCCCCTTCCACATCACACTCTGCGTGAGGAAACACACATATCTTTGACTGATATGGACAAAGAAAATACCCCGCCCAATGTTTCAGGTGTATCTTAAAGTAGATGAATGCATTTTCTCCTACTGACCCGACTCTTCCCGCTGGTGCAGCTGCTGGCTTCCTGTCAGTGACGTCTGGCTGAGAATGTCCGACATGCGAGCGGAGCTTAATGCCTTCCCGGCCAACAGGCTCATCCCCGACATGGGCTCTGCCTGATCCTGGACAGAGAATGAACAACCGTTTTAGAAACAGAAAAAAAACACTACTGATACTTAATGAGCAGCTTCTAGCAGCTACAATGAGTTTTTGTTTGGATGATTGGGTATGCGCCCAAAGAACATCTAAATGAATATGAGCTCTAGACTCATTCAGTCATGCATTGCTTTCTGCCTTCAGCTGTCATCCTACTAAACAGGCTCTCTCCAGCAAGATGAGCTGATGCATCATACTCTCCAATACAAACCCAGCCAATATTAACATGCCATACAAATGTGAGATTGTTCCTGCCATCCATTTTGCACAGTATCACACTGATAGAACATTTAAAATCACAGTTACATTAGTGAATGCTGCAGGCTTAACTACAGCTAATACCAAAATGTGATTGATCAGTTTCACTCACATAGGCATCGTCACAGGTCTGGATGGTGTGGTGGCGCTGTAGCTGTCCACGGGACCTATAGGCGTCACCCTGGGGACCTCGTGAATAGCCCACACCATTATGATCGGGCACCTCCATGGCCTGCCCTTGGGGCCTGCATTCCGCATGCTCAGATTCTGACGGAAAAGATGACGACAATGAATAGTGTGTTAGAATTTTTCCAAGAAAAGTAATAAACTCTGTCTGAGTCTGAGTCCACCCACTGCATAAATTTGAAAAAAGTGGGCAAGGGGCTGAGCGATGAAACCACGCCTACTTCCGTATGACGAAAGCCTCAACAAATATGACACCGCTCGCTACAGTAGCTTAGAAAATAGAGTGCTGCAGGAATGAGTCTTAAAACCCTAAAATTAGTTAGCATTTTAGCACGACGATTCCCTCGTCTGGAGGTCAATGGGTTCTGTCTATTTTGATAATTGATTAAATCAGTTTGAGTAATTTTTTAAGAAAAAAAAAGTCTGAATTCTCTGATCTCAGCTTCTTAAATGTGAATATTTTCTGGTATCTTTACTCCTCTGTGACAGTAAACTGAATATCTTTGAGTTGTGGACAAAACAAGACATTCGAGGACGTCATCTTGAGCTTTGGGAAACACTGATTCAACCATTTCCTGAGATTTTATAGACCAAACAACTAATCGATTAATCGAGTAAATAATCAACAGATTAATCAACGATAAAATAATCATTAGTTGCAGCCCTAGAGTTTTATAACAGCTACGTAAACAGGTCTTACCTCTAGTTGCTGGAGCATTCCTTATGAAGCCACCATGCCTGTGTGTAGGGGAGTTGTAGGGCGGGGTGCCTCCTCGGGGAGGCCCGAGGCAGTCATGACCTTCTCCTGCCTTGGCCAGCAGGCCCTCGTGTGGGTGGTGGTAGCCAGTCGGCGCCTCATCCTCCTCCATGCTCTCCGAGTGAGGTAAGCTGGGGCAAGGTGCCTGGGCCGGATGCTGCTGCTGCTGCGGCTGGACATCCGGGGGTCGAATCTGGAGGAGGTGGTGGTAGTGTTGGCCTCCGGCGGCACCCTGCGGCGCCGGCGGCTCCAAGTTCTCACCCTGGCTCAGCTGGCGAAGAAGCAGCATCTCTCCATACTCTTGGGGCGCACCACTGGGTTGTGTTGGGGTTGCTGGGCCCGGCCGGGGGCTCTGCCTCTTCAACAAGGCAGCCAGGTCTTGAACCGGCAGCCTGGGGTCGGTGTGGCCTGTTAAAGAGTGGCGAGGGGACAGGAGGCCCTGCAGGGTGGGAGTGACGTGCTGTTGTGGGCGGTAGTCCAAAGGAGTTGGGGAGAGCAGGGCCTGCTGTAGTGTAGAGGGGGTGCCGTAGCTGCTGGTCCCGACAGCCCCGCTCTGGTAATCCTCCAGGCCGGGGACTATGAGGGAGGTTCCCTGCAGGTAGTGGCTGTAGGCGGCGCCCCGGGCGGCGGCGTCGCCAGAGAAGAGGTGGGGATTGAACTGAGTCTGGTCATAGGCCGATGTGAAGCGGCCAAGGCTGCGACTGGATAAAAGGAAGGGAATGCAGACGATAATTAGCTGCCTGTTGTCACATCAACATGCTCCCAAATCCTCTTCAAACACTGCAAATAGTGATGTATTTGCTTTTAGCTTTCAAGAAGGCCTTCATTAAATCACCACACAGACAGCCTAGCAAACACTCAAGTCCAGGTTCCAGTATTCACTGAGAGACGTAAAAACAGTGTGTATTTGAAGATTGATACACATTCTTTCAGTGAAGGTGGTACTGGTTACAGCTGGGGACAGTTTATGGGGTCACAGGATGACTGGTCTCCTACATTAACTGTTCTTCTACATACTGTAAACTTCCAAAACACTCACATCCAATCACTCACCCAGCTACACTGAGATTTGTTGAGGATGTCGTCTCAGCAAAGTCGACGGGGGATTTACATACATTTTCAATACTGGTAACAAATAATGTCCTCAAAGTCTGCCCTCTCACACATAAACATCTCTGGCCTGACCAACAGTATTACCGTCTGAAGTTTCAAAACACAATTTGTAGAAAATCATGGCAGAAATGTAAAAGACAAACAAAAACAGTGAGAAACATACAACGATAAATACAACAAATAGCATGAAGGTGTCTGTTCAGAGGTGAGGTCATGGAGAGTAAAAATAAAAATAAAAAACAGAAGAAGACAGAAAGCGGTCGACGTGGTGACAGGATGGGTGGAGTCACCTGTGCGTCTCGGCGTTGTCTGCGCTCAGCTGCTTCCCGAGGACTCTGTGCCCTGGCGTGGACAAAAAGCCGCCCTGTCTCTGTGCTACACCTCCCAGCTCCAGGTCTTGAACCTGAATGGTCACCTGTACAGTCAATGTTAATTGTCATTATTATACAATAGATGTAACCATCAGCAGAGAGAAGATGTGATTGGCTCTCTGCAATCACCTGCTGTTGTTGAGGTACACCCTGTGCCAGTGGGACGGTGGGGCGAGCAGATGCTGCTTGTTGGTTGTTTGGTAGAGGGACTCGAGGAAGGCCTGTGGGAGGCGGGCTGCCACTCTGGCCCTGATACAGCGCTGGAGCACCGTGCTGGTACTGCACTTGTGACGGACCTCCTAGCAGAGGAGAGGAGAGGAGTCGTGAGAGCAAAATCTCCAAACTTACTGAAAGCTGGCATCATCATACACGTTTTCTTTGACCCACCAAAATCCCTCTGGCAATGAGAGTGAGCTTTTTAACAATTACATTTTCCCAAACAGAAAGTTCAACCTAGGGCTGCACAATTATGACCACTATTATTATTATGTCACCTATTAATAAAATCTGTCAGAAGATTATGATCAGAGGAAGATGGATCTATCCATTTCTAGCCTCCACATCCACATCAGTTACAAGGTAAAGAAGCATTCTAAACACTCTAGCAACAGTGTTACTAACCATGCCCTTGCATTATGCCTGCAGAGCCGGGCGGAGGGCTCTGGTCGGGCTGTCTGAAGAGGTGGTTGCTGGGATGTGTTGGCGGAGGGCTGGAGGGCTGGATACGCAACCTGAGGGAGGATGGGACAGAGTAGGAGAGGAGAAGAGAGAGATACAACCATGATGTAACACTTCAGTCGATAGCACTGCACCACAGTATCAAGTTCGTTGTTCACCGTTCAATAGCTGATGAGTAATACGTGTGTGTGTGTGTGTGTGTGTGTGTGTGTGTGTGTGTGTGTGTGTTTACCTCTGGAGCTGGTGGGTTAGGTGACTGGGCTGGCTCTCTCCATGGCCTAAAGACAGACCCTGCAGGTAAAGAGAAAATTAAATGTGACTCAAAGCTTCAATGTAACATGATTTGCTACGTGATTATGACCATGTGAGGCATGAAATGGTGTAAGTAATAAGGAGTGTGCGTGTCCCAAAAAAAAGGAATCAAGCTGAGGAGACAAATGAGGCCACAGTGCCGGATATCCAAGCCTCCGGTAAACCAAATCAATAGCACTTCCTGTGAAGCTTACATCTACGCTTTATAGATAACCGCGTAGTTCAATATAATGCATGCATAATGTAAAAGTTGCCATAAGCTTTCACAATGCAATGCAAGTATGATCACAATGCTTTGCAAGGTCAAGTAACATAGCTGTAAATGTTGCAAACGTCACGCCGCCGTCTGTAACCGCTGTTCCCAAAGAGTGTCGTTTTGGCTGGTAATGACATCTTTATTCGTCAGCTTCAAATACCTGGATTTGCTGGTGGCCGATGTGTTGCTCTTGCTGGTAGAGGATATGCTGTTGCTGGGTTTGCTCCAGGAATCGCTCATCCTGCTGGGCAGCGTACATTCTCTGGAGCTGCTCACACTCCTGTTGGAAACAGGGACATGGTCCCCAAATATTAAATTTCCATGTCAACAAGATGAAGTAATTTCAACGAAGGGTAATGTGTTGGATCAAAAAAGTGATCCAACAATAGCTGCAATTTAGTTTTTCTGAGCTCACCAGGGAATTCTGATTTATAAATAACAGAAGAGTCTTTTCAACCACAGGAACTTTCCCCTGGAACTAGGAACCTTTTGAGGAACTCACTGTGTTTTGACTGCAGGGACCAGGGTCTAAATTAAGATCAGGGGGCATTTTCTGGGGATGTTTAACCTCCGAAAAAGGCCCTTGTGGCGGGGGGGGAATATGCTCTGAAAGTACAGGAACTTTCGCTGGGGAGTTTGTAGGGATGACTGTCTCTGATTGCTAAAACACACAGCAGCCCCGGACTAAAATTACCGGGAACTTCTTGGTAGAAACGTGGCTAAAACCTTTCCTTGCCAGAGTAAAAAATTAACAGTAATTTATCAATTCATCAACAGCAAGTGGTAATATGTAACCTTGGTACACTATAGCGTATTACTCCAGTAATACAACAGTATTTGTATATCTCAGCACTAACCATCATATCTGCAACAGTTTCTATGCAAATTCTGCTTTGTGATCAATTAATTCATGGTGTTTAGTGTTCAGAGGCAACACTTTCATCTACTTTACATCTCCCAGTGGAAGTTTAACACCGTGTGTCATCTGGCTAACTGTTATCCTAACGCAAGTTGAATGGCGTGAACACAGGTGCACTCCTACAATTAAGCTAATGCTTTGTTTAATGATACTAATCACATTTAGTTAATAAAACTAACTGTGCTAAAAAATGATAAAGGCATATTTTTTTCACAGAATGCATGTCCAAACCAATTCCCTGCTACATGCGAGTGAGATGTGAAAACCTAATGTCAACATGCATGACGTACTCTGAGGTCATATAATCGTCCCTTCACTGTAAAATCTGCACACTGTTAGCAGTAGAAATTTCAATAAACATTTTATCTCATAAGGGGTCGTTTCCCTGCGTTAACCTCTCCTCTACCCATTTTAACTCCCTTAACGCTTGAGAGCGACGATAATCCCAGCACGTCAGTGCACGCCTAAAATGAAGCACCCACTGTGAACATGATGATTATCCTCCCAACCTACGCCTCCTACTGGGTGAGGTAATCCCATTGCAGTGTCACTGCGAATGATGTGATGTCTCGAGAAGCAGCTTGAGGTTTTCTCAGGTGAAAGACTAATTTAAACTCACTTTCGGAAACGCTGTATGCTGTGCGTCAAGATTACAGTAAGTCTAAACTGCGTCAGTGTTTAATAAGATTGGTTCAGCTAGTTTACACTTTGGACATCGCTTGATTACCAACAGCCAAAAAAAGGCAGGATAAAGATTAGTGAAGGGGAAACTATTTCATCTCCATCATGTTCTGTTAGCACTTTCACTTCCATTTTTTGTCAAGATCCCCAGACTAATTGAAGGTAAAAACAAACACCATGGGAAAAACAGAACATCCTCTTCTGTGACCATTGCCTTATGGCCCTGTTTCACCTCACACTTTGTTAACTGCTGATCTAATCTAAGCATACCATCACCATTTCGCTTACAGGATAAGACCTTATCCCTGATGCTAGGACCTTAGAGGATACTGAAGGGCCTGATCTGAATTCCAGGGCTGTGGTCTAATAGTCTTTTTTACTTAGGAAGGTTCCTAACTGAGTGAAATGACTTGGAAGTATTAAGTGGCAGCCATGATAAGAGCTGGTCGAATTCTCTAAATGCTAAGGAAAGGTGCCTCAAAGCTTCCTTTATTATCTCCATTAGCATAGGGAACACTAGACTATCCTTTATGAAAGGAAAGGAGATAATGTCGTCCCACAATTCCTTGCGGCAGCAACATTTAAAGCGACGCACCACTGCCGTCAATAACATCCGCTGACGCTGTTTAATTGTACATTACGGATACATTGAAAACATCCTTCTTCAGAGCGTGAAAAGGCTCCGTGCCGTATTTTGTCCTCCTTGATATTGAAATCTGATGTGCTACCCTATTAGATTTTTATGCTTATTGGACTTTGGATGTAGCACTCTACCGTGAATCCCATTGTTGAAGCGCAACCTCCTTTACCAAAACATAGGGTGTTATTTATTTAACAATTCAACCACAGCACAGGAGCAAACACAGTTAGTGAAAGATGAATAACGGCACTAGGCTTACTCAGATCAACACTGCAGTTCTTTTTTTAAATACTGCAACCAGAAATTAGCTGACGAAAAAAATTTTTAAACCATGATCATCAACTTCTTACACTTCTTCCTAACTGGACGCGATGCGAACGAGCGAACTTCAGACAATTTTTCCAATCATTCGCTAGGTTGCTCTGTGTTAGGAAGAGGTGTTACTGTAGCTTGGCTGTGTCTGTTTTGCACTGAAATGGTAGACGAGACCAGAGCAGAGGAGGGAGCATGAGGGGGCAGAATGCAACAGTCAGCCAATGAGACCCTAGTGAGTGACTGCTCTTACACCGCCTGCGGCATCGCTGAATTTACCTCCGCTCAAAAAAGCAGATCTGCAGTGCCAGGGAACTTATTCCCAAGAGAGTCAAAATTGCATCAGACTAGCTGCTATGATATCACTATTTCTGCACTTTTTTGCCTTGAGGGCCAACGTGTTTGGAAGCACTGAGCAGTCCTCCTTCTATGAGCAGTTGAAAAGGAAAAGTGGAGTAAAGACCAGAGGGGAATTTCAGTCATCTCAGCACCTGAAGTAGTAATTATTGAGTCGCTGGTATCGATCAATAACCCTATCAACTATCCACAGAAATGTTTCCTTATTTCCTCCTACAGATCCTGAGAATAAATAACTCAATGTATCTTTTCATAAACCTAAGCTAGCAAGAAAAACAAGCAGATGATACTCCTGGATATTGAGCAGGGTGATGTACCTGTTTGAGTTGCTTAATGAGGCTGCTGTTCTCTAGATGAGCCTTGAAGGCCTGGATGGTGGCGGCGCCGTCTGAGAACCGTCTGACGGGTGAGAAGCGCTCCATGGGGAGATGAAGGGTGTTACAGTCCTTATAGCTGGATCTGAGGAAAGGGGACCACAGGGAGCAGACACAAACATGTGTGTACACACACATACACACACATACATACAACATAACAGATAACACACACACACACACACACACACACACACACACACACATTCAGTCAGACAGACACAGAAACAGACACATGAGAAGCTTGAGCTTTTCAAAGCTGCACAAAATATTACAAGTTACAATATCTGACGTGATATATTGAGTGTAAAAAACATTAGGACCCCCAAATTCACAAAACTGATATGTCAAACGAATCCATCCAGCTATCCTTTAGGGCGCTTTCACAAGCAAACATTTAGTCCATTATAATAGAACTCTGGTGCGGTTTGTTTGGGCAGTTCTCAATGCAGTAATCGTACTCTGGTGAGGACCAAAGCAACCGGACCGAGACCGCTTGTGAGAGGTGGTCTCGGATCAAAACGCAGGCTGCCTGTGCGGCCATTTGTTGAGATAGACACAGGTAAACTACAAGTTAACATGAGTGGGAGAGGACTGACCTGGACTTCTGCGGAAGTCTGATGTTTGATTGACATCTAGGTCAATCATCTGGGTTAAAGTGAAAACACTTTGAGCGCAATATTTCAAAGTCTGCAATTCCCTCCCCTTCGCTTCTTTGTACACGCCCCTCAGTAAATTACTGTTTTTTATTTGGTCCGCTTAAATTTGTGCACTGTGAAACCGAATCAGGCTAAATAGAAAACAAACCAAAAGTATAAATTTCACTCTGATTTGGACGAGCCAAACGGACTTGTGAAAGTGCCCTAAAATGATTTCATCCATCCTGTCGATCATGATAGAGGAGGAAAGAGGTTATGGATGAAATTTAACTGTGCAAAATTGTCTACGAGTCAAGTGTTTGGAAGCTGGTCCTAATATTTTGAGAGTTAACTACATTTTACATCACTTTTAATCCCTTGACACATTGTCTCAGAGGTCACTGCACCTTATTAACAGCTGAAGTCAATGAGACTTTCAGGATAATATATGACACAGTTGATCATCAGTTAAAAAGGTAAGTTAAATTATATACATACCATTGTTAATGGAAGTTCTTCTAAGGGCAACACTGCGAATATAGGACATTATAGGAGGATTTTCTTCTACAAATAAGCTCCTTCCTAAGTACTGCACTAAGAAACATCTGCCATCAAAGGTAAATTGAGGAGATAAACTACTACTACTGTCATTGCATAGTAAAGAACACAAAAAAACTACTATGCATGCAGATGGCCAGCAGATCACAGCATCTGCATGACAAAAAGAATTCCATAAACAAAGATACAGCCTCTAGCTTTACACATCGATCGTAGCTCAACAAATTTGGCTCAAGACAAATTTTAGACAAACGGTTCTGCCTACCACTACATCCAAATACAAAGGTACACCTAAGATATCAAAAGGACTTTCTAAACTGAGTTGGAGGAAGATGATGCTTAAAGGCCCAGACACATCAAAACCGACAGAACAAGCTGCGACAAAATCCACCTGACGTCGCCCGTGTCTTGGCCAAAAGGTTGCACTCAAACACTCCGATTATGACGTACGCTCTGCGCCTGCGTGAGATGAAACAACTCTCCACACCAGCAGGCGCCAGTAGTTTGTATTCGTCAATCACAAAGAGAAACTGGAAGGAATGCGGATATACAAGCCGTTGTCATGATACGTACATGAAACAAAGCGGTGTTTACCGACCATGTTCACACCACTCTCACTCAACACTGCCCTTGTGATTCTACTCGCTTGCTTGCTTTCCTCACGTCCATTTCTCAAAGTGATTTCTCTCACCGACGAGCTCCGCCGCCGATTCAACATACTAAATCGGCCTGAAAAAATCAAACACGGGCAGACTAGAGCCAACAGTGCTTGATACACCACAAAAGCTAGGGTGACATACGCTCACCAAAAGCCCCAAACTGGCCGGCCGGCTTGGTGTGTCAGGGCCTTAAGGGGGACAACAGCTAGAAATGGACACAACACCAAAAACACGAAATTTAACCGCTACTGGAGGGAAAATACAGAGTTACTGATGCTAAATCTGAGCCGGTCACATACCTGCTCTTTCCATGTTTACGGGGGAAAAAAAGTTATTTAGAATCGTGGTTTACAGGTGATGTGGAGATACAGTATGTCTGTCATGTGCCACACCCTCCACCTCAAACACCACTATTGACAACAACATCCTTCTTCTTTAGAAGGTGCACCACCTTCATCTGGTGAGAGTACATCCTCACCAATGTGTGTGTGAGATCAGCTGTGTGTGTGCAAGTGAGTGTGTGTGAGAGAGAGAAAAAGACAGAGTTAGGCTTAATATGCCCCTCATTTAATGTGTGTGTGTATGTGTGTGTGTGTGTCTGTGCAGCTCGGAGCGGGTGTTTCCCCTCACCGATTGTGTGTGTCGAGGGCCCAGCCCCCCCTCTGGCGGGGGCCCTGGGACCGCTGTGACTCTGCCGAGGGCTCGCCATGCGATGTGCTCGTGAGCGCGTGCGTCGTGTGCCGCTTGGAGCGGTTCGCCAGGTACCTGGGCCGCAGGGAGGGGGGAGGACGGGGGTGAGGGTGGGAGACAGGAAGCAGCGCTGGTCAGCTCTCTGTCCTCATTGGCTAATGGAGACGGGGGGAAAGGCCCGCCCCTTCCCACCTCTGCCAATGGGTGCCATCATTCATATCATCTTAGCCAATCAGAAAAACATCAGATAAAATTACATAGATGGATGTTATAGCTTATGGGTATCCCACAACCCCCCAGCTTCCAATTTAAGGATTGGACTGGATGCCATTTTTTTTTAGATCATTGGTTTTGCAAGCTTCAGAGTTAGCAAAGCTGTGTGAGAAAGAGTGAGGAAAGTCCGAAGGACAATTTGGCACTTAACAGAAATGAAAGAGATAAAGAAGCTCTTGGCCAAAGAGTTTGAAAGATAGGAGGGCTGGATTTGGTGGCAGATTCAGTTTGGAACTGTGGCAGAAGGCACTTGCGCGATGGAGAAAGGAGGAGAGATGGGTGTAAGCACCACAGCAGAGTGGCCACCTCCCATGGGAAAAAGCAGAGCAGCCTAGAGGCACTCACTCCCAGCAACCCAGGACACCAGCGAAGTCTACAGGAGGTGCTGTCTGAAGAGGACCAGCTGGGAAACCCGAACCTGGACTTCTGAATCCAACATCACAACTCCATACACCAAACCTGTGCCTGTCCATCAACTGGCCTGATTTCAGCTCCTTATTTTGGACAATTTTACTGACTTCTTGCATTAGTACGTCTATTAACCTCCTCTGTGTTGTTCTAGTATTTGTTGTGTAAGCCCAGTTTTTTTTTTTTGTATTCAAAAAGTTATTCTGTTTACAGGATATAACACATCTCTCCTACTCTAAACTTTGCTGACAAGAAACATAATAGAGTGCTACAGGAATGAGTCCTAAAACCCGGAAATGAGCTGGCAGTTTAGCACTTACAGTTCCCTCGTCTGGAAGTCAATGGGTTTATTGAATGGGTTTATTGAATGGGTTTTTAGTTAGTTGCCTGAAATAAGGTCTGTGGTTAACACAAGCTGAAGAGATTGACGTTTTATTCTACAATATAAAATACGTCAGTAAATATCCCACTCGTGAACTGAATGACTTCAAAAAGGCGGTTGTTAACAAGTGGCTAAATGAGACTACTAAACGTCATCACGCCGACTCGTCCGCCTTTACAGCCTCGTTGCTTATACTCACGTTCATGCGACCGTGGTGTAGATTGTTTATAGTCTAACGTTTTTGTTAAGTGGTGTTCATTTGTGGAAATTATCTTACAGAATAAAACGTTTAAGTATCATAAACGTTTGTTTGCCACAGAGATTATTTCCTACATCAAAATCAAAATCATAAAACAAAATCCCATTAGCTTTTTGTCGAGGGAACCTGTGCGATTCTAACTTCCGGGTTGGCCTACAAAAAATGCGTCATCCCTGCACCACTCTATGTCCTGCATGTCACTAGCCTGATGTATTTTAGGCCTGTAAACTGTTTGTTTACATAGAAGGCAGTGATGCAAACCTGTATTTACTACAACTAGTAAATTATTCTTAATGATGAGAGATAAAGCCTCAAGAGAATAAATGTAAACTAATAATACAAACTGTTTATAAAATTACTATTAAGCTTCATACAGAACCCACCGACCTGTTGTCACAGGTTACGGGCCCTCCAGAGTATCCAGTTTAGACAGCACCCCTGTACAGTATACCCCTTCACCAAAAGCCGTCATGGAGGGTTACCTCTGTACTGCCTCTTGGTCTGGCTCTCCATCTGAACCCTCCTCATCCACCGGAGCTACCGCAGGGATAGGGTGCTGAGAGAGGCAAAGAGTTTACCAGTCAACACTCCTACACGTCATACGAGGGGAGAATATAGAAATTGCACACATATAGAAATCCAGATCCTCACCGGGCTGGCGACAAGCGGCGAGGGCCCCCGGGGCCTCTTGAGGAGTTGAGCGTGTAGTTGAATGTTGGCCCCACCGTCGGAAGCTCTTCGGCCAAGAGGCCCCATGCCGTTGAGCAGCTGCAGGGTAGGCGGCTGCAGCAACGACTGCTCCTGGAGGATCAGCAGACACACAGGAAGTATGATTGGATGGAAAAAATCAATAAAGCTGATATTTAGACCCTCCACATGCATGTTTCTGCAAATAACTGATGACTTCCAGAAGCCTTCTGATGCAAACTGAAAGACCCCTCGTCTAATCCAACCCAGCTGACTGTACCTTGTACTCCAGCTGCTGTGTGGGCTGCAAGATCTGCGTGGGCATGAGAGTGTGCATTTGGCCCATATTGGGGGCCAGTGTGGGGAAGGGGGGCTGGGGCACTGCACCACGAGGGAAACCTGGAGGCAGTTTCTGGAGGTCCTCCTGCATCTCCGTCCTGTGGTGGGAGAAGAGACAACGACATGAAGGAGTCAATGGCTGCATTAATATGCTAGAAACTGGCTCATATACTACTTTTATATGGGATAGATTATTTAAATGCATTCTTAAATAACCCACACTTCACTATCCCTGCCCAGTGGATTATTTAATAGGCTAAAACGAGCTAGCAACTATTACTTTACATTACATTAAAACTTGACTCAACTAGGGATGTCACAATACCAGATATTTAGTAGTTCATACCAATACCAGCGAATTCCCACTATTCTTTAGAGATCTGAATAAATACAGTTGTTAGAAGGAGGTATTTTCACAGCATTATAAAATAGATTTTAGAGAAGGAATTATGACCTGTTTAACTTCCTAACGCTAGCTCGAAACAGCTTATAATACATTATTAAAACTAATAATGTCAAGCTTCTGTGGAAAGCAACCAGAGTTGGTGATTGTTGGAACAGTGGAAAGACTAACCAAGACAGTTTTGAGGAGTTATATTTTGTTTAAGTCGAGTTTGAATGAAGTGCGATTTACAATGATCAGCAATGTAAAATGACTAATTCTGGTGGCTTTGAGGAGAGCATATTAATTATATGTTTTGTACGTTAATAAATTATAATAACTGTCCAAAACCCTGTTGCCTGTAAGTTTCGGGCAAGTGGCTGAAAAAGCTTAATGTCAAGCCCTTATCGCTACTTGTGATACTGTAGCAATAACCGAAACATCACTGATAGTAGACTGGAGAGTTGAGTTTTACCTTTGGTCTGGTACTCCCACAGTGTGCCGCCTCATTGAAAGGTAGCGAGCCATGGCCTCGGGAGATGGTTCCTCCCCTTCGTCACTGTCCAGTGCCATGTTGCCATCCGGCTAAACAATAAATACACACACATATTTGGTCATTAGTAATGGTAGTGTGTGTTGCATGCTTGAGTGGCAATGTATCCAGAGATACTGTATATATGTTAAATGTGTTTAAATTCTAATATACATGCTTTAAAGTTCAGGTCTTCTATTAAAATCCCTGCTGCATTGCAGTAATCTGACGCATTCTTGTGTTTCACAGCATTTGTGAGTCAGCTTTGAGGCTGTGTGTGTTCTGTTGGAGTGTGTGTGCATGTATGTGTGATTATGTGTGTCTGATGGATCCTGGGTTACACTCACAGTAGTAAACTGTAGTAGCTAACCATAAAATACTGGACAGCCAGTTTATACAAACATGCAAATCATCAAAAATATAAATGTTTGTTGACTAAATGGTGCATCAATTCCATGCAAGGTTAAGGGACAACAATTTTTAACTGTTTAAGTTGGAAGCCGTTAGGGTTAGATCCGTGGTTGGGATTTCAACAACGTGAACAAAGGTTGTGCCTGGTCTTAGCTTGTTTATCGTGCACACTCACTGCTGGCTACACACTGCCAGGGTGATGCAACCACATGGACGGCACCGTTGACTCACCTCAACAATCTGGTTCTCTGGGTTGATGAGCTGGACATGAGGAACGGTCATGCTTACGGGATTACCCTGCGGATCCGTCTGCTGGGCACATACATGCACACACAAACACACACACGCACACATGTTGCGTGAGGATTGTACTAATTTTCTGGCAATCTCATTAGTGCAGTGGGTTTGGCTGATGTAGGTTAAAGCAATCAACTCTACTCAGTGGACAAAAAAAGTGACTACTGTAAGTTAGACTGATGAAAACAGTCCTATCCAACAAAATCACTCTTCTTCAAGCTCTCGCAATCAACTACTACTTTTATGACAATGAAGAAGCTCTTCATATAATGACATCATATCCACAAAGAATTGATTTATACATATAATCATCGTATAGAAAGACACACATAGGGTTAATAAAATAACTATAGGTTGTGTTAAGATCAAGTTGTGGCTCTAGAAACCTTGTTTACAACTATAAAAACTTGGCTTAGAAAACTCTCCAAAATACTATCAAACTGTGTTAAAAAATTGACACATACAGGCTACAAATCTACCATCATATCATGCCAACAACAGTGGACAATGAGCTACCTGTACAGCGTTAAGGGGATAGCTAATGGAGCGCGGTGTGGGCGGGGCAACACGCAGGGTCTTGTGTTTCTTGAGGCGGTCAGCCAGCAAACTGTAGATGGCACTGTAGTGATCGTATGCATCTGTTTGTAGAGACTAGAGAGGAAAAGGAAGGATAAACATATGTTGCTGAGATGACTTTCAACTAGGGCTGTGTAGGAGCAGTACCTGCAGCTTGGTCCACGGTTCGGTGCACGAGCAGTATGTAAATTGATGCACGACATGCGCAACCAAATTTCACAAGTGCAAGTACTACCCAGAAACTTTTAGCCGTAACAACATGTGCCGAGGTAAGCACAACAAGCTGATTGGCTTTCGAGTCAGTCACACTCTGGCGAGCGTAAATGAAACGTCGGAAATGGAAGACCAGCCTGTGGGTTCCCAGTCAGCTACAACAACATCGGAGAGAGAGTTGTGTGTAAGACAAGGACAGTGGTTTGTCTTTGCCACTTGCACAACTGTCTGTTCAAAATAAATGAAAAGAAATGGGTCTTTGTGCATCTGGGGTTTTTCTTCCTGTTGTACTGAGCTCACACCGAACCGTGTCTCCTAAACCCGGGTATGAACCAAACCGTGACTTCTGTGTACCGTTACACTCCACACACTTATAACAAAAGGCAGTGCAGAAAATTTAAATAAATCAGTGTAAGTCAGCTACACATTTGCGTCCAACCTGAAGTGTGCGTTCTCGATCCAGGCCCATCTCACACATGGCTATCAGCACCTGCTCGTTGATGAGCTCCAGCTCTCTCTCCGTCTTCACCTGCTCGCACTCCGCTATCAACTGAAAGGGAGAAAAGAGGTCATAGGTCAAACTTACATAGCCTTTCCTCTCACAGTTAAGACATAGTCCACCACATAACAGAAAATATAATATTTTGTTAATGTTACACATACAGTAGCCACCATCATCTTTGCAACAATGGCACACATAAAAACAGGATACTTAAGTTAGGGCTGCAACTAATGATTAGTTTCTCGATTAATCGATAAGCTGTTAGGTTTATAAAATGTCAGAAAATGGTGGAAAAGGTGGATCAGTGTTTCCGAAAGCTCAAGATGACGTCCTCAAATGTCTTGTTTTGTCCACAACTCAAAGATATTCAGTTTACTGTCATAGAGGAGTAAAGAAACCCGAAAATATTCACATTTAAGAAGCTGGAATCAGAGAATTTTTACTTTTTGGTATCTTAAAAAATTACTCAAACCGATAAATTGATTATCAAAATAGTTGGGGATTCATTTAGTAGTTGACAACTAATTGTTTAATTGTTGCAGCTCTAACTTAAGTCAGCAAATTCTACTAATAGTTGCAAAAAGATGTACAATACACAACATGGTAGGAACACACATCGACTGCTACTTCTAGAGGGGTCTCACCCTGTCGAATTCTGGATCTGGATCTCCTAGTCTCATCCACTTGTTCTTACAGATCTGCTCCATGCTCAACCGTCTGCTGGGCTCCAGTATTAACATGTGTCTGATCAAGTACTCACAGTCTGCAATAACACACAAACATAAATGAGATCACACAACTTGTAATACAGTAGAAATTAAAGCAACTTGCATGTTTGGAAAATGTGCAGAATTACCAACAATAGTTTTTAGTAGCTTTTTTTATTACTAGCCAGTTTGTATTATTCATATAGAAAGTTACTTTTCCTAAAATGTAGTACTTCTGTTTTTTTGTTCAGGAAGTCCATTTATGTGGATCAATACTGAAAACTTGCTGTACCTACTCTGCAGTTCTTTTGACATTTCAAAAGGTGGTTTGAAGTGATACCCCACTCAAAATCTTAAATTAAATACTCACTCCTTGTAGGCCTCAATTGTGTTTGTTAAATGTTGTTTTGTGGCAGAAATAAGTATCTCAAAATCCAAAGAAAATTCTCAACACACTCCGCTTTATATCAGTTTACTCAATGTGCCAGAGGAGTGGTTTTAATTAACATTTTATACTTTTTTCCAACGTGAAAACTTGGCACAATTTGAGTCAAATGTAACCGACATAAATTCAAGCTGACCAAAGCCGCTGTTAAAGGTACCATGTGGATTTTTTTTTACCACTGGGGGCGCTATAGAGCGATGGTTTTGTGAGTGGGTCCTCGTTTTGTTTGTATCATGCACAAGGACGCACATCGCAGGGTTCGATGCAGCGCTTATTACTAATTACTTAACTTATGTCGGACGCCCTGTTTCTGTTTATTCCTGTCGCACACTTTGAAAGCCCCACGATGGACGAGTGACGGCTGATTTGTGAAGTTGAAATAAGGAGTCATCACTATCCCTGCATTATGCACACACACGAGAGGGCCAATTTACATCCTGCCATCTGAGTCACACTATTCCCCTGATCAACAGTTGGTGGCTGTAACGCACCAACTAACATAGTAATGCACTAACAAAGGCAGTGAAGAAGAAGAAGACTGCCAGCAAGCAAACATGGATATAAATACTGTACGATAGATTGCACACACAAAAAAAAAAGGTTTGAAAATGTTTTGTGAGGAAGGAAAAATACTCTCAAAGCGTTTATTGCATCTCTTGTAAGTATCTTGTATCTTGGACCTCAAGGATAACACAGTGTGTTTTGGTGAGAAACACTGAAAACTTTCGTTTGTTTACAAGAAACCTCCACAGGGCACCTTTAACAGCCACCTCTCAAGCCAACAGTGGTAAGTGCTTGATACTAAAGAAATTGATTTTTTGGTGAAGTACTGCTCCGGGATTCGCTTGGCCCTAAAGCTAAAGACATCTTGCACTGATTAAGGATTGGTCTGGAGGAGGATGTAAGAAGACATGGGAGAGTGTAAGAGCTGATTGTAGTCCTACCTGTGGACATGAAGAAGGGGATGCGGAACTTGCCACTGAGGACACGTGCCCGCAAATTTTGTAGAGTGCTGCCGTCGAAAGGCAGGGCGCCGCACACCAACACATATAACACCACACCTAAGCTCTGTAGAGAGAAAAGACAGCGGGAAACAAACCATGAGTACATCATTTTTAAATAGGACAACAAACAAATCCTTTATAATTATTAACAAATCCAGAGTGCTATAGACTATTGAAGAAATTAGGTACTATATTTTAAGACAAAAAACGTTCAGGTAGGGCTGGGCGATATGGCTTATAAATAATATCTCGAAATTTTTAGGCTATATCGCGATATACAATATATATCTCAATATTTTCTTATTTTTTCTAAAGTAACATAACTGTTTGATTTGACTGTTTTTGATCTGAAAGTCGATAAGTCCAATCATCGTCAGTGAGCCCTCAGTCAACTTGAAATTCTTGAAGTGAAGCTGACGTTTTAAGAGGCTAGATCTCAAGAACTTGCTCTCATAAATAACGTTGTGCTCCTGTAAACAAATTCATCATAAACATATTGGTTGTATAGATATGAATGGTGATGACACAGCAAAAAAGTCATACCCAAGCATGGTAAACGAGACAGGGTCCACGTTTCAACAGTCGGGTGGTTTGCCAACATGACATTACTAGCGTGATCGTTCTGGCAAACTAATCTGAACACTGAGAAGATATACTGTCATTTTGAAGTCAGATTGGTATCCTTATTTAGTTTGACTAATTATTCACACAATCGAAATTCAAATTTTCTCCAAAATAAAGTTTGCGTTTGATGGTAGTTTTTTAAATTAAGATTAATTTTATCTATAATTTAATATTTATTAATTTAGTTTTATTTCATTATATATTATTGGCAGTCTGACTGATTTATTGAAATTATGTGAAATTGCCTTTTGCATTCACCAGAAGATCACTTTTATTTTGAAGTCAGTTCTTGGTCGCTTTTATTTTGAGGTCAGTTCGAACACGCTTTTACTGTAATGCCTAGCATATACACGTACCGCAAAACAACGTGAGGGCTAGTTTGAGCATCTTTTTCAAAGAAGAGGCTGGCATCTTACATCCACTCTTCCGATCTAAACACGTATAAACTCGCTTTGGCCCTTCCCTTCTTTCGCTCTCTCTAGGCTCATTCCCGGTTCCCTCCAGATACAAAAACACACGCCCCATACACACATCTATGCTCATACGCCACACACACTCGCCCAGGAGAGTGCGCCTGTGACTGGGAGAGAGCCGCAGAGGAAGCAAAACGCCAAAGCGAGTCTCATGCCGGCGGCTAAAAAAAATTACGTAACAAATAATATTTGTCCTTGATGTTCGCGATAGTCATTTACTACATCCCATTTAGAACAAGCCGCAATACACTGAGTATATTACTGAATATATCGCCCACAGATTCATTCAGGGTTTTTTTTTTGTCTTCAAGCCAGTTAGCTACATCATGTGCTGCAGCCTAACAGGGCCTTGTGCATACCTAAAAGTCTACTCACCCATATATCTACTTTAGGTCCATCATACTCCTTGCCCTCAAAGAGTTCTGGTGCGGCGTAGGGAGGGCTGCCACACCATGTCTTCAACAGCTGTCCTCGAGAAAACAGGTTACTGAAGCCAAAATCTAACAGGGTGAGAGGAGAGGTTTATTCAATCTTATCACTTTACCTGACAGAGTAAATTCAATCAACCCAAGAAAATGCTCCAAAAGCACATGTTGACACTTGCCTACGCCCACTCACCAAGACACCTTCTAAATTAAGTTTCCCACCCTTACATTCTTAAGTGCAAACACACACACCTGCGATTTTGATGTTGAGATTGTGGTCCAGCAGCAGATTCTCAGCCTTCAGGTCTCTGTGGACGATGTTGCGGCAGTGACAGAAATGGACTGCTGCCACAATCTGTTTGAACTTCTTCCTGGCGTCCTTTTCCGCCATACGCCCGTGAGCCACCAGGTGGTCTGCACACACACACACAAAATGTACCGTTCAGAGATTTATGGTACTCAGTTGTGATTATGCAAGTGAAGACCATGATTCTGTTCTGATTTAGTCTAATAAATAACATTAAACCATCAAGGAGAAATGCAAAAGGGTTTGGGACATAGGAGACTTGACATGACTCGACAAATAAGTGGCATAAAAGGAAGTGAATAAATAAAATGTGAAATCAAGAAATGTTTGTTAAAAAAAAAAAAAAAGCAATACAAGAATGAACATGCAGTGCAAACAAACCAATCATGATGGACAAATTTACAAAAAAAAACCCTCTCATAACCAAATTTTTGATTCGATTTAGATTTTTACTTATTTTTAATACCAGGGGCCGGTTGTACAGAGCACCTTAAGTCTTCTCCTTAAGTATGATACTGAAAGCTGACGCTCTCTTTAGCTGAGGAACTTACTTAAGGGTGTTTAAAAGGTTTCCTTAGTTAAGGAAACACGTTAAGGCTTTTTCGGGCCGGCTCTTCCCCTAAATGGCGGCGTTTTGAGGCAAATGTCTTCACGCATTACGTACAGCCTGTGAGCAATGAAGCTTCCGGTCAAATCTATAGTGTAAAATCAATTGCTCATTGTTAAGCATATCCATGGGGTTCTCAGGATGCGTTTGTTTTCTTCATTCATTGCTACAAACTCTGCCATGTTGCAACTAATAGAGAGAGCTATGGTCTTTTGTGTAACAGTTTAAGGAATTCCTTAAGTATAAGGGCAAGATAAAGAAAAAAAAACGTATATACTTAAGTGAACATGTTAAGGAAACCTTAAGGAGGAGACTTAAGGAAAATCTTAACTTGAGGTGCTTTGAGCAACTGGTCCCAGTCTTGGTTGAAAATTAAACATAAACACAAACTGTAAAGCAGAGGAAGAGGGGATGAGGAAGACACTTTACTTCAAGGTAATAGTGGGTAACTCCCTTACCGAATATCTCTCCGCCGCTAGCGTACTCTGTTACCAGATAGATTATCCTCTCCGTCTCCATCACCTAAAGACATAAACACATAACAACAATCAGGACCTACAGACCCTCTGACAGGCCGACATCTAGTGATGGGCGGTTCACCCGTTACACAACAGAATGAGTAAGCAGTGTTTGGCAGGAAGATTTAAATAGAACAAAACCTGGCATTTACTCAGTGTAGTGTTCAATGTATGTGTGCATGTGTGAAGTTTTCAACATTACGTGTTGCGGCAAAGAGATTAGATTAACTGCCGGGAGGCCGTTTTAGACAAGATGCTATAAAAGTTGGCTTGAAACCGGTTGGTTGGGTGTTACAATCCCCATACAGCTGGAGAAGTTTGGGTGACTCTCTTTTCTCTACTTCTACCACTGAGTCTCGCCAGAGCTAAGTTCTTAGGCAAAAGACTGTGGTTGTACTGGGCAGCCCCCCAGATGTATAACCATGAATGTGAAAAAGAACTGTCAACTTTCCCTGGATAAAAATAGAAACTAGGGGTGGGGGAAAATAATCAATACAGTATAGTATCACGATATTGTGTGTGGCAATATTGTATCAATACACATACATCAAGTATCTGCCTTTTATTATATAAACTATTAACCTCTTAACAATCCGCCGGCCGCTATTCTGTCTTTCAGAGGCTGTAGCGAGCTCAGTCATTAAAGCTAAAGTGAAGATACTGGTATCATATGAAACTAAAAAAACCTAAGGAATCGATTGGTGTGGTATCATGACCAACCATGTCATGTTAGCTTGTCAGGAAGAATGCTAAATAACGCTCTAAAGTAGCGAGATGTGATAGATGTGGCGAGGAAAAACTGGCATGGCCATTTTCAAAGAGGTCCCTTGACCTCTGACCTCAAGATATGTGAATGAAAACTCTGAGATGAACGGAGTGAAAACTGCATCTTGTTAGATAAAACAACATGTTGACAAACTGCATAATTTGCAGTTGAAAAAGGTAATAAATTGCAATGTATCTTATTGCAATACTCAGCATATCACAAAATGTTTAAAATCGCATTAAGATTGTATCGTGACTAATGGATGGTTCAAACTACACGATATTAGCCCGATTGTAGCCCAATGCGGCCGCCGTAGGGTGTCGGCTCAGATCAGGAATGACAACGAGTGTCGTGCGCGTCAATCGATCGTTTTATCTAGTCTAGTGTGTCACAGTAGACATCAAACAACGTTGCGTCCCGACAGAAAGTCTAGCATGTTTGATTTTTTTTTTCACAGCTGTGACTCGCAGGTATGCACTGCTGTAAACAATAGCGAAGCTAAAGAGAAACGATGTTGGTGCTGCGAGGTGGTATTTCTGAAATGGAGGAAAGATTTGTGGAATTATGGCAACAACACCCCAGCCTTTTCAATGTTTCCTCAAGGGACTACCACTCGACAGAAAGAAAAAAGAAAAAAGCTGGCGTGAAAGAGCAGAGGCGATTCAGCAACCCGGTACTGCCATTAGCATTAAGCTTCCTTCCTGATGACATCATGCGCGTCGTGAAAGACGACCAATGATGATTGGTCGGGGACCGATGTGTAGTTTATCATGTCTCTCGGACAAGTCACGCAAGAATTTATGACTCTTAATCGCCTAATCTGACATAGCGAACATTATAACCGACAAAAATATTGTGTAATCTGAACAAGGCATTAAGTATCGTGATAATATGGTATCGTGGAGCCTCTGGTGGTTCCCACCCTTAATAGAAACAGTATTTTTATTTACCAGGCACATTTTATAATGCATTACTAGCAACCAACACCTTGGTAGAGTTAACCCCTAAATAAATGGCAGGTAACATCAGATCCTTCTAAACCAACACATCTTCCATTTGTCCCTTCCCTATTGGGCCATGGGTCTCAGGTGTAAGATGTGAGCAGAGCGCGTTATCTGTCGGTGGGTGAGTGCGAATGTGTATACCTGGTAGAGGCGGATGATGTGGGGGTGCTTCAGCAACTTCATGATTTGCACCTCTCTGAAAATCTTTTTCAGGTTCTCTTCGTCCAGCTGGGTCTTATCCACTATTTTTATAGCCACCTGGAGACAGAGAGACAACAAAGGGATAGAGGGAGAGATAAGGATGAAGGATGAGAGGGGGTGAAGAGAGAGGGCGAGATTGAGGAGGAAACAGTGAGGGAAGGAGGAAGTATGGAAGACAGAAAAAGACAGAAACAGAGGAGACAAAACAAGAAAGAATTTATCTTAAACGATGCTTTTGTTTACCAGCTCTTGAATGTTCAAAATACAGACAATACATTCACATTAATGGTATTTAGCTGACACTTAAATTGCAGGCAACAATCCCAGAGCACGGTCCCAGTGCCCTTGCAATTTTGCTATGATGACACAATAATCATAGAAGAGCAAAGCGCCAGGGGAGGGTGTGAGTCACACGGAGTCAATTTAACATGACCTGGCACCGCTAATCCATTAGCAAACACATGTGATAAACACAAATAAATATCTGCCACCGACTGAGTTAAAAACACAAGATGCTATGAGGAGATATCTCAAGATGATAAATAGCCAAACTGCGTGTTGTCAAACACAATGCTTTCCCTGGCTTCCAGTTTGTTTGGGTAACTTGACCTGAGCCGTGACCTTCGACTGCGAGCACGACTCTTGCATAACGGCTGAGCCTTTGACAATAGCTCCGGCAGCGTGGACGGTGATGGTGTGTGACAGGAGCTTTGCGCTGCCACTTAGGAATGGGCAGATGACTTTAATGACTTAATCAAGCGAAGCTGATGGGGCTTCCCCAAAACACAGCTTCTTGGAAAAATAGATGAGCGAGTACAGTCCGAGTGCGTGTGAAAAAATGAAAAGCATGCGTCCTGCATTAACACACACACACACACAACACTTCATCCGTTAAATTCAGTGCCATCCTGAGCTCTCCCTTTCCTGATAACAGACGTGAAGAAGGCCATCTGAAGCCCGACAAGGGTGACTTCCTGTTGCAGACAGGAAGGGGAAGTGAGGGAGAGCGAAGAGAGGGGTCCTGGGAGAGCACATCTAACAGTGGCATTAATCCAGATCAGTGTGTAGCTTCCCTTCAAGGGCATTGGACAATTGTGGAAACGTGTATTGGTAGTCTTCCCTACTGTGTTTTCCAAACTTTATTTGATTGTTCAAATAGGCATTTTTTTGTGGATGAGCTCTTAATTTAAAAATATAGTGATGCATCCTGTAGGTTTCTTTATACTTAAAATAGTGGAGTGTCCATTATTTTGTTTTTCACACAATAACAAAAACGAACAGATCGATGCAGCGGTAGAACAGCGACTCCTGTGTTCTACGAGGTAAAATGACAGTTAGTGTGAATGGAGTCTGGTCTGGTAGCTTTGAAGGCAGCAATATAACGGCTTCAGTACCCCGTTGCAAAGGGCTGTCTAATGGCGAGGTAAAGCAGTGCATACACTTAAAATGATATACTGTAGATTTTTATAGGTGGGTAAAATATATTTTTCTGCTGCTCCCATCACAGTCGCTTTACCCCGCCGTCAAACAGCCCTTTCCGAACTGAAGCCACTCTCTTCAAAGCCACCAGACTCCATTCACAAAAGCAGTAATTTTACCTCGCAGAATGCGGGAGTATACATACAACTTCAAAAAATCCAAACTAACCATTTCAGTTATTTCCAAACTTAGCACAGATAAGTTTGACTGAGCTAGTGCTAGCGTTCACATTATTCATAACCTTAATGATTACCGACGTAACGTTATTGGTGACCTACATCACTGCTGAGTGGGCGTTTCCATTTGAAAAGAACGAAACAGAACGCAGATGGACCCGTCCTTTAAGAAGCGTATAGCCCACCTAATGCAATTACACTTGTATTTTTTTTGTATAGGCAAAGTGCTGCTTAAAATCTTAAAAACACAAGTCAGCAAAACCAGAGATAAATTAAGTATTATTTAAACAACTCTTGCCATGTATGTGTCTGTTTGGAAAGCGTGTCTATGTGGTATTTTAAGCTCTAGAAATCTATTCTTGGCATTGGCAGTCATCCAGTTTTGTTGATGTAATCGTTCCCCTCTGCATCTTCTGGAGGGTAACAACAGGATATCTGGATCACACACACACGTCCACACTCAGACGTATGGCAACATCTTGACGACACGTGCTCATTTTAAGGACAGCGAGTCCTTCTGAAAATGGGGGAAAAGGGCTACAACCACAATTGTACAGAAGCTTAGTGGAACCTTGTGGCAGAGAGATTGTTCAATGGCTAGATGACGAGATAGACGTCACTGTGGGGTTGAAAACATTTCAAGTCTTAAATATAGGTCACTCAACTGCTGTTTCTATCAAAAGGACATTGTTTAAGATTTGCATCCCTCTTAAGAACTGACAACTTTGTCATGCTAACAAGCATAAACCTAGCGAGACGAGTGGTGATGCTAAGGGGTAAGCCGTACTCTGCAAACAACCATGTGACCAGTGTACCTCTCAAAGGTTGGGTTTCCAGCTTTAGCTTTAGTAAATATGTTGTGACTGAGAGCTTGTGCTTCAGCAGCCTCGGGGTGTTCAGTGTGCTTTGCACTAGCTTCCATGACTCTGGAATTTTCCATCAAAAGATCTGGTTGTACACACACACACACACACACTCACACACACACACTCATGAGAGGCCGGCTGCTAAGAGATGAAGTGTCACATAGCCCCTCCGATCACAAGACAGTGACCTCAACACAGCACCATCCCAGAGCAGCTGGTGCCCCGCGGAGGAGTCTGGACCATTTACTGTACATTACACAGCGCGCATACCGATTCTAGCGTCACAGTACACAAACAAATAACAGCAGCTGATTGCAACAAATCAACCGTTTAAAATATAATATCCATCTTAAACAAAACATTCAGGAATGTAATGAGAAATCAAAATGGTGAACAACAATCCACTAATGCTTCCTTTAAGGTTTGCATATTTGCTGGCGGTGTCACGACAGACTACATCTGAAGAAAACAGGGCGCATTTTTATTTTCTTGCTCTTTTTTCCCCCAAATTACTGCAGTTTCGACTCGACTAACTCTAGCTTCCAACCGTCAGCTGTCTAAGCGCGGCATGTCTCTTTCCTCACACATCCACACCTGATTTGGACAGATTGCCTCTACTCCACTCAACTTGTAAAAACTGAAAACATTAACTCCTTCTTTCATGACATTGCAACACGCTGTTCTGATTAATTACTGCCATGCAAACGTACAATGTGATCAATCAATTATTGTCATCTGCTGAGCTGAATCGGGCAGATCCTGATACGTCTTGTCTCATTATCGACATAGCCACTAGATGAGAGTTTGAACAATTGAGCCACTCATTAAATATGTGGCCTTTGCTGTGTCATGTAGCGCCTCTGTGCATTTTCCTTATTATATTTGAGAAGAATCGAACAATTGCTTTTGACATTAGTGGTAGCACTCTTTATTTGAGGTGGCACACTTCCAATACACACTGTACACTCCGAGAAACCTGAAATCTGCTAATACAACATAAAATACATGCAAATTGCAGTATTTGGCCTATAGCTCTAAACATTTTTCATTGGATGGATCTTTACACATATCACAAGGTTTCAGGTGATTGCCAGCGTTAACACAAGTATACAACAACAACAATGCACCTGCCGTATAGAGGTTAGTAAGACTGGGATTACTGGGAGCTTGTTAGGAGCTTATACACAAGCTAATGACACAGCAACACACAAAGAGGGGGCAAATGTCCTTCTGTATAAGCATATACAGTAGGTGGACACAAGAAAGCCTTGGCTGGCCGAGGTAGACACTGCTGTATCAACACAGTACCATGTTACTACCACAACACATTTAGTACTGTCCACAGCAACATGTATCGTGGGACAAAATTTAATCGAGCTACACACCTGCCCTCAGGCAGACGTGTTGGTGACAGGGAAATTTCTTTTTCACTGGTTAGCACCAACACTGTGTAAAAAATACCAGCATTTTCAGCACGGTGATGTTTTGGGAAAACAACACACTGACTTATTAAATGTGTACTATTACAACTCAGATAAGGACATGACCGATGCCATGATGCTCATTTCCGAGAAACTGTTTACGTAGTCAAGTCCCGAGTGGCTTTTTCAAATCATGACTGCACGTAGGCCATTTCTCAAGCACATAACAGTCCATGACTCTTGAGAATGTTAAGCTAATGTTAGTACATCTGCTAAAATAACTGTATTACGGTACAGTTCAAATTCACATGACAGCAAAGTTCCAATACATTTCTGACTGACTGGTTAAACAGGCCATAAAGAAAAAGCGTCAAAGTCTCTATTTTGAATAAATATTTATTTAGACTACCCCAACTGATAAACAGGATGGACAAATTATTAAAAGCACCTCTCTGTATAATGCAATATAATTCAACAGTACCGCAGGTACCATCAGGGCTCGAGACTAACCGTGTCCCGTCATCTCAGGGACGATGGAAAATGTGTTTGGGACGCCGTAAACTCACTATCAACATGTCCAGGGGACACACCCTGTTTTTTCCCTGATAATGCTACATAACATTGTGAACAACAAATCTGTGTTGAAATCAGCAAGACGGCAGCTCAGTAACGTTAGCTGTTAGATCTGTGCTGCTTACCGGCTGCCAACATTAACTAGCTTTCGTCCTGCAGATTTCAACACGGGAGGTGCCGCTGCTACATTATGATGCATTCAGGTTCTATACAGTAAAAATGAGTATTGGGCAAAGGTACATTCTAACGTTATCATGGTGTGTGGTCCAATGTAATCTTGTAAAATGTAGTTTTTGGCGAGAAACTTGAATAA
The DNA here is from genome assembly GCF_015220745.1 of Sebastes umbrosus. Classification (NCBI taxonomy): domain Eukaryota; kingdom Metazoa; phylum Chordata; class Actinopteri; order Perciformes; family Sebastidae; genus Sebastes; species Sebastes umbrosus. The sequence goes on from NC_051275.1 coordinate 28,667,278, forward strand.
ATTCAGTGGTTTGAAGGAGATGTTTTCACAGCAATATAAAATAGATAATAGAGAGGGAATTATGACCTGTTTAACTTCCTCAAAAAACACAGTATGCAAACGGTGATAAAGGAGTGTCTGTTGAAGTACATGGGATTTATGGTTTTACTTTTGTTTTTCACCGTGGTATTAAATTGGGTACCGAGAATCATGGAATTTCACTGGTATCGGTATCGACTACACAAGGGGCTGTTCTATTAAACTACATTAGGTATAGCTACATATGCTTAATAAACCGCCAACTCAATGTAAACTAAAATCAAAATATCAGAAAAAGGACATTGACAAAATAATTGACGATGAAAAAATTACAGTTCTGGTTGATGTCTTTTTCCTCCCGATATTCTCTGATGAAAAATATGTGTTGTGACGCCCTGATTCTTGTTGCGTGCATTGTTTTTCCTAGGCCGTTTATACTATTTAAGCAAAATATATAAATTAAAAAATGTGAACACAGAAGCTGTAAGGTCTAACATTTATACAGCATTAAAAGTTTAATAAGATTTTATACATGATGTTCACATAGCCTTTCAGCATTCTTTAGTTATCTCCGATGTTCTCTTTAAAAACATCTATACATGACTCAGCTATAATGAGGCTAATCCTACACAGAGAATTGGGTCTATGGTGTAACGTCTACAGTGAGAAGCCGGGGCATCTTGCATGCTCATCTGTGTTCACACACACACACGTATGAGGTTAACCTTCATCAACAGGTGACACAGATTACAACACCTGTTATGCTCAGGCTTAACCCATATCAGCATGGAGTTAGGAGTTCAACTTACACGTACATACACACACACCTGTTCAGGTTGAAAACATAGGATCATCTGTAAACCTAGTCTTTACAATAGCTAACTAGAACACTGCTTGTTATGACGCTAAAATTGCGGCTTCTGTGTTTGTATAAAGTCACAAAGACATCACACAGTGTCGTACAAACAAGACAAAGCTCCGGCAGCTCAGCACTATGACTGTATTATGCGCGTGCAACACACACACACAGATGAAAGCGTACAGGCAGTATGAGTCAGCACAATGCTTTTGAGAGAGGCTGTGTGTTGTGCACTTGGAAGAGTTTATGTGTGGAAATGACTCAGTTGAGTGTGTCAGGCTGAAAGTACAAGACTGGGGACACACTACAGTGTGGAAACACTGGACATTGCACATTAATCTGCCATTTGCAGGGTTTTTTTTCTCTTCTTGCATAGCAGAGCCCACACTTTATGGCGAGGAAATTGTGAGGGAAGAGTGAAGACCTGAGCATAACCAGTATTTGCCAACTACTTACACTGTGCCATCAGACAACCAGGACTTAATTTCCATTTTATTGACAAAGCAAACCAACAAATACAATATGGTATTATAGATTATGAGCACTATATATTTTTTTAAATGTACATTTTTTAATTTTTCTATGACAATTACGGGGCAGAAGCAGGTATTGGAATTATAAAAACCCCAAAACTGCAGTAGCTGCATGACACACCATCCCCCTAACCTGGTTGACTCTGCACATTTCCATCTCGACAGTGATTGTTGATTGGGACTTACAAAGAAGAATCCAGCAGTTCCAGTTTGGCACTGGCACTGGCTTTACTTATCTATGTTCATTTAGAGCAATGAACATAGATAAGGATTGGTAAATATTCATACTCTTCTTTAAGAAATTCTGATAGGTCTGAATGATTGAAAAAATATGTAATTGTGATAATTTTTTACTGATATAATTTGCGATATTAGAGGGAATGATAATTTTTACATCATTATTCTAATTTTCATTGAAAAACATTAAAATGATTATGGTGTGATTTTTCTAGGTTGTTGGAATATGATGTGTGGGCCGGGACATCTCTGCAGCAAGACAATATCTAATTTAAAAAAATGGTATTTTGACACATATTTTGCACATAGCAAATATTGTGTCTCCTGCGATTTGAAAATTGCAATAGGCCATATTGCGACGACTAATTGTGCAGCCTCAAATGCTACAAAGACATGCCTTTGTATTGGTATCAAAGTCAGGATTCTGAAATCTTGACCACCTAAAGTAGGAATTGAGGAAGACCTGACATTTTATTTCATGCTACCTGCTACATGCTTCCTTTTTGTAAAATAATTAGTGAACTGTTTGTCATAACTTGTTTTATTCGTGAATGAATATAATAATGAAAGGTTATCTAAAAGTTTTCTGAATCTGCTCATTTGAGTTACAGAATGTGATTTTACAGGGGAACCACTGTCAGAAGAATTAATACGCATTCATACGAAGGCTGTGATATGTGTAAATAAATAATAAAATAATTATTCAACTAGCAAGTTTTGTCTTTAAGCTTTAGTGGGGTTATCTACAGTAATCATAATTAGGGCTGTCCTCGACCAAATAAATTCTGAGTCAACTGACACTCATACGATTTTGTCGACTAATTGATTAAGATCGACAGATCTGTGAAAGTGAGTTTCTTCACCAAAAAATAAAATAAAAAAATAAAAAAATAACATAAGTACCAAATCTTGTATTTACCAGAGATGTGCGCATGATTTTCTTGGAATTAAGTCATTTAGCATGAAAAAAAGCATAAAAAATGACTAATCGACTAATGAAATCTTAGTCGACTAAAACCAAAACGACCAATTAGTCGACTTATCGATTAAGCGGGGGCAGCCCTAATAATAATGGTCTAAAATGATGTCAGATTATATAGTTTTAAGTCAAAAACCTGGCAAATGGCAAGTCAGTTCCATTTACAATTGGTGGTTGGGGGCTGGAACCTCCATCATTGCTATGGAAACGAGTAAGACTTCAATGGAGCGACCTTTCTCCAACTAGGAGCCTTGGCAACGCACAGTCGCCTCTGACAACAAGCAGCGCTGTGGATGATGATGATGGCACAGAGTTGTGATTTTTAAGTGACACAGTGTGTGCTGCCACAGTTACAGTAGAGGGGGGGTGGAGGGGGTCACATGCACACAAACTGCGAGAAAACGTAGAAAACATGAGGTGAGGAAGAGGATCATACTGATGACGCGTACACTGTCCTCCCTCATGTCACATGTAACAGAGACACACAGTCTGGGCTGTGTTCTTCTCTTTCTGGCTGCGCATTTACACGACTGAGAACGCAGCTGAAGATGACTACAGGGCAGGAAGATAAGTCAAGCAGAAACACAGCCTTTGTCACATTATTCACCCAAATGAAATCACATTTGCGTGTGCGTATGTGTGTTTCTGAGAAACAGAGAGGGGATGCTGTATGTTAGAGAGCTGTGTGTGTGAGCGTGACTGAGTGAAATTGTTACACAGAACATTAGGTCTGTTACCTAACGCTTGCCTTCCTGCCTGCCCTCTCTTCCTCCTGCTCATCCTTCTCCTGCCTAAAAAACGCGCGAGAGGAAGACGGGAAAAAGGAGGAAAGAAGAGCGGCTTCCCCACAGACAGACAGACGGGTCAGGACATGCCGCACAGTGCCATCTTTTACCGATCTCGCTCACCTTGCTGTGGGCACAACAACACAGACGCCTTTTTAAAGTGTGTTTTTGCTTGATCCTTACTAGTCGGGTCATACAAGGGCACTGACCATACCTCCATTGTCGAGCTATTACGCACAAGTACGCACACACGCAAACATACAATGGCGCTTTCAGTGGGCTTATCAAACATTACAAACACTCGCAAGGAAAAGATTGTGTTAAAATATCCACTCAAATATGAAACGTTGCTGGCATACAGGTACATTACTGACAACAAAAAAACTGCATGATTTGTGGCTGACAATTACATTATCATCCTGATAATCATGTTATTGATTTAGTCTAATATGACAGAAGAATGGCACCAAATATCTGGTTATTGCTTAAGATTAGGGGCCATAGACATGGCGCGTTTTTTACGCCCTCAAATCCGTGGTTTTCAGTGTAGTCACTCAATCCGTGTGCGACGCCATCACAACACGCAAGCGTTCTCAAGCGCTTATTTTTCAGGGCGCAACGGCTGCTCCCCGATATGAACACAGTTCAACTTTTGGAACGCTGCAGCACACACCGCATGTCATGTGACGAGGAACAACCAATCACAGAAAATATTCACATTTAAGAAGCTGGAATCAGAGAATTTTGTCTTTTTTATTTTACTTACTCATACCGATTAATCAATTAGTTGGCTATTAATTTAATAGTCGACATCTAGCTGATTAATCGTTGCAGCTCATCATCACTGGATATTAGCACTGACCATTTATCAAGAGGCCAGCCATGACCAAATAGATTATTTATACCCGACTAGTAACAATTTCTAAAATCTTCAGAGGCAGATTATTGATGAAACATTTAATTGACTTAAATCAATACATTTTGCTTTAATACATTTTTGCTCTTAATAAATTCCATTCAATGGCCGATAGTGGCCTTGAGAGGTTATGCCATCGGTTATGGAATGTGGCCAGGATGTGAAATATCATCTCAAGTAAAGTGCATTGAAACACAAGGCGACTACAGGCCTGATTAATAGCCTATGAAATTGCGGTGTGGGGCGATCAGCTGCACGACCTCGGTCAACAGGAAACTAATTCTTTTAACAGCTTGGCTATCTTTGTGTGACACCCAAGAAGCAACGTGTGTGTATACACTGAACATTTCTTTACCAGGGTCTGTGTAGGTCCTACGTCACATTTCAACATATTTCATAAAATGTGAGCATGTTTTCAAGGACATTTTATCATGAAGTTGTGCTGGAAACTCAGTAGACATCAATGAGTGGTGGACATAAACAATAGGGCTGCACGATTTTGAAAATATATCTAATTACGATTACTTTGGCTGACTTTGATTATCATTGAAAAACATATTAAAATGATTATGGTGCGATTTTTGTTGGGATCTGTACCAAACAAAGATGTTTTCATAAGTCTGTAGTCCAGGACATCTCTGCTGCACGACAATATTTCATTTAATGTGCTATTTTGACACACATTTCACCTTTAACAAATATTGCGATTTAAAAAATTGCAGTAGGCCATATTGCGATTTCGATAACATTTTGATTAATTGTGCGGCCCTAATATACACCATCAATCAATATAATCTTAAAATTTTCATGTGCTGACATTTTACACACTGCTTGGCGGCAACTAAAATGTCAGCTTCCCGTAAGTTGAGCTAAACTACTACCTCATTTTTGCAAAATCAAAAGTGAAAACTGGAGAGAACAAATTGGCGGATGGTGCTGCTGCAATAACTGAAAAAACATATAGCAAAATTAGCAAAAACAATGATGGTTTGGTGGTCATTCTTAGTCACTAACACTCGAACGATTTTGTCGACTAATTGATTAGTTGATTTAATTGACAGAACTGAGTTTCTCCACAAAGAATCATACAAAAGCACCACTTTAAATTGTGTTTACCAGAGTTGTGCTCATAAGTTTTTTGGAAATAAGTCATTCAGCATGAAAAAGCATAAAAAATGATTAATCAACTAAAGAAATCTTAGTCGACTAAGACCAAAACAACCGATTAGTCGACTAATACAAAAAGAGGGGGCAGCCCTAATAATAATGGTCCAAAATGATGTCAAATTGCATAGTTTTAAGTAAAAAACCTGGCAAATGGCAAGTCAGTTCCATTCACAATTGGTGGTTGGGGGCTGGAACCTCCATCATCTAGAGCTACACCGAAAACACGTGTTTATAGTTCATAGTGTAATTCAGAGCTAATAGAGAACTTATGTCCCTTGTTGAAAGGTCATGACCAGCAATAAAGTTTATGGAGAGAGTGAACACTGATATCAACCTTTATCAAGACGGCAGCAAAGTGTGGCCCAACTGCCGCTAGCATAGCGTTTGTGTGAGTGTATCAAAACTCCTTTTTTGACTTCCACTTCACTAGCTGGCTTTTGTCTAGAGGAGATGAACTTTCACTATTACAACATTCAGGTGCACCACACTATTGCTGTCTGCCATAGAAGGTTTGTGTTGTGTGACTGCCTCTGTGTTAGCAAGTATACACCAACAGCCTCCATTCCACAAGAATTTACAAAATACACAGTCGAAATGGTGGTGCGTATTGGGGAAATAAAGTTTAAACAAATGCCTGTTGAATGTTTTAGGTTTAATAAAAACAACAGAGAGCAAATGAGGCATAGAAAGGGACCATCCCTTTCCCTTCTGAACTACCAAGTATAAATAACCAGGTCGGCTTCTGTGTGACTACACTGCAGGATATCATCCAGCTCCATCCAACAACTGAGAGAGTTGTTAGGCTATTTTTGACTAGTCAGCATTTCTCATTGGATCGTTATAAAAACCTAGGCCATAAAACAAGCCTCCAAAGCACATCTGATGACTGATCATCATATCCATATTCATGATGTCCACAGGCATGTAAATCTACACTCCTATTCTTCAGATATTCATGAGCAACTGGGGGTGCCGAAACCCCGGTGCTGGTTGGCGAAAATCATGAGCTGACTGGTTCGTCTGTGACCGCCATCAACAGACGACAAACAAGGCCTCTCTTTCATTCTGTCAGTCCGTGGTCCCCTGTCATTTTGTCCTCTGCCTGTCTCTCACACTCAGTCAGACAGCCAGACACACATCCAGGCAAGCATAAACAGACACAAGGAGTAAAGCTTCATAACCAGCTCATCAATCTCTCACTCCAACGTTGCTACTGTCTTTGTATTGCTCTCATAACAGATTGAACACACTGCTCCCACACCTACTAGTCTGGAAATTACATTATAGTCATATCAACACATTTAGAGTCCTTCAAGAAACGTCTCCTGCAGCATTGAAAAACACTACAAGGCACTCACTGACCTGAGTTTATTTTGGCCTCATGACACTAAATGGAAGGTTCTCTGGGCTATGTGGCGCAAAGCACCCAAATGACTCGTGTCTGCCAGTCTGTGTGTATGTCAACAAGGGCATAGAGGTAAAGCTGCACACTCAGCCGCCTTGACACACCTTTAGTTGTGCCATTAGAATTAAAGGCTCTTCATCAGGGGAAAAAAATTAAATTGCAGGAGTTGTCTGTAAGAGTAGGCTTCAGCTACCGCTATTTGTTGTGACTGTTCAACCAAGCATCCATTATAAGGGATGTGCATACTGATCACAATGGTCATATCTTCAGAGAAAGGCTTCTTGTGTCATCATTACGGGTGTAACGATTCATCTACTACATTGATGTATCCATTTATATTCCTACGATCCAACTACATCGATAGTTGTCCTTCACAGGGGATGTATATCGATCTAAAATCGATTTGCAAGGTAAATAATCTATTGTATCGATACTAAGAATTGGCACCTTGTATTTAAGCACAACAAATGTTATATGGATGTATTTTTTAGCACTTTTAATAGCAAAGAACTGTTAAACATTACTCCGGTTCACTCTCCCTGTGTATGACGTCATCGACATGCGCCAGCAGCGCCAATCTCAGAAAGACAACAACAAAACAAAGCATGGCTGACGGCGAGGAAGAGTCAGGCGAACGAGAGATTTTTCATTTGAGGTCCAGCGTGGGGAAACATTTCGGCTTTTGCAAAGAGATGTCCTTGATAAATCGCTCACTGTTCGCAAAATATACAAAGGCCAGATAAAATACAGCTGCAAAGCGACCAATCTTTCCATGCACCTACTGAGACGCCATGCACTTCATTTGTTGTTAAATACCATTTATATTGAAAATGAGAACAGAAGCAGGTGGTTAAACCACTGTTCATTTAACTTGAATAGAAGTTTATTTTATTTTTTGTTAAATATTGCACTTTCAAGAAAAACTTCTGACCTGCACTGTCCAGTATCCAACTATTTATTTCACAGTCACACTGATTGAATTTTTGGCCAAAAAAAAAGATACTGTATCGATTTCAAGTCATTGAATCATATTGTAGCGCTCTAGATAAGCCAAATAGCGTTCTTGAATCGTATTGAAACCATGGAAAGTGATCGTTACACTCCTAGTCACCATACTGCACATATGGTCTGGATGGAAATCAATGCATCTCTTAGCAGAAATCTTACTGATGCAGCTGTTGTAAAATGCACCAACTGGGGGCTCTCTGATTAGCTATTTGTTTTTGGCCGTATTGGACTTACACCACAGTGCCAGCCATGAAGACATAGCCAACATATCTGGAGTGACAACAAACTGCTCACAGGCAAATAAAGCCGTGTGAAACATTGAGGCACCTGATTCAATTAGGTCAGCAGAAAAAGAAAAACCCTACTTGGAATATTTCCCTTCCACTTGTGATGCCCCCAAAATTTCCCCTACCTACAATAAAACAGACCCTTTAGCTAAAAAGCCTGGGTACAATGTTATGTGTCATGGTTGACAATGACGCCCACTCTATGCATTAACATTTATGTACACTGGTGGCAGTTTTGAAACCACTAATGTCAATGTTATCATGAAAAGTCATCATAAAAAGTAATCTTAGCTATCAACTGGGACATCTAAATACCACACAAAATAGTGCACAAAGCTGAAATAGTTTCCACGAATTAGTTCAGTTAGTCAAGTCAAATGTATTTCTATAGCACATTTAAAACCACATGAGCTGACCAAAGTGCTTTACAGACATAGGCAGAATAAAAAAAAGGTCAACAGAGCAGACAACAAAATCTCACACATCCACAGACAGAGACAGAAGATAAAATCCTAGAGTAAGAGACTGTTATAATGAGCATTATAAAAGGCCAATTAGTTATCAGTTACACAATATGGTTTTATTATAAAGACACTTTCCAAAGTGTCAAACTAGCTTAAATTAAAGAAGCTACAGTCTGTGTCTGCTTTAGTTGGCTTCAGACAGTTTTGAGTGGTTGAATTTCACAAAGAGTTATAATACTTGGACAACCTCCGCCTATCAACTTTGGAAACTTTGTTGTTAAATTAAAAGATAGGCTCATAGTGGCTTACAATGATGCAATGAGGTTGTTGTTGGGTTCCCAGATGGCATAGTGCCAGTCAACTGTTTGTGTCCTCTGGTTTTCCTACATGTGAGGCACTTTTAAGACATTTGATGTATAATTTTATTTGTCGTTTGGATGAGTCAGAGAACAGCATCATAGAGGCTTTAACCAGCCCGAGCAAGAGCTGCACTAGTCGGTACTCATCCAGGCTCAGAAAACACTGGCAAGATAGCCTATACATATGAATTGAATGATGAACTTCTGTGGTTTTATCTTGTATGTTTTTTGTTTCTTTTTCTTTTCTTTTATTGCTATGGACCCTCCTGTGTGTCTGAAATAAAGTTTGAATTGATATCCAGCCAGCAGGAAACTTTTAACCTTGTGTTGTTGGCAGATATCCACATCTAGCCAAAGCTAGCTAATTAGCTAGTAAGCTAAGCTTGTCTCCTTTCTCATCTTCGTCAATACCCTTCTCTCCGTCCTCTGCCTCACATTAACCTCAGGCCTTTCTATCTGTCTTTAAAAATACACGACTAGCTAATATTAAAGAAGCTACACACTCTGTGTCTGCTTTAGTTGGCTTCAGACAGTTTTGAGTTACGTTGAATTTCACAAAGAGTTATAATACTTGGACAACCTACGCCTATCAACTTTGGAAGTTTGTTATTATTATTTAAAAGATATCCAGCCAGCAGGGTAAACTTTTAACCTTGTGTTGTTGGCACGTGTTTCTAAATAATAATGAATGTGCTGCTAAAGACGTGTAAATCCAGAGGACAGATGGTCATTTTGTAATGGGTTACGTATGAATAATTGTCATGTGTTTTGTGTTTTTGTCTGATGTGTCTTACTTGTCTGTATGTCTATGGTAACAGTATGTCTATTGTATGTGTACTTTTTCTCAAACTGAGCTGCCCATGGACGCAAAATGAATTTCAGTGCAAACTGACAATAAAGTTGTATCGTATCGTCTTATAAAGATATCCGCATCTAGCCGAAGCTAGCTAACGTTACTAACAGTGTCTTCATCTTTCTCATCTTCATCAGTACCTTTCTCCTCCGTCTGCTTCACATTAACCTCAGGCCTTTTATATCTGTCTTTAAAAACACATGAATAGCTAATATGTGTGAAATCAGATGTATGTTATGTGTGTTTGTATCAAGTAGTTAAGAGGTGATGCCTCTCAGTGTTGAACAGACACCCTCAAACAACCGAGCAGCATGGTACAAGAGTTTGTCCACTACTTTAAAGTCAAAACTGCTTCACCAAATGAAAATCTGCTCAAAGATTGTAGGTCAACCCCTAGAGAAATTATATGAATCAGCCTATCATAATAACATCTTAAGGCTGGCAATAACACCATCGTCTCTGACCTCCAACCACATTTTGAACAGTGAATATCAATTGTTACCATCAAATCGGAGATACAGGGTTCCACGATTTAATAAGGTTAGACTGAAGCACTCTTTTGTACACCAGTCAATCCTAAAAACTAAATATGGAGCCTAATCCCACATTAAATGTACATTGAAGGGCCCTGAATATCATCTTCTGTGATTGTAATGTTTAAATGTACTCTATGTAATGTATGTAAATTTCTCACTATTAGAGGTCAATTTTCGATAAGATTTAGGGGAACCAAATTATGGAGTAGCTGTTCACATTGATCAAAAAACTGTTCATCTGTCAAAAGTTTCAAAAGTCGCTTAAAGGGTAATTTAATTGCTGTTTTGTAATTGCTTTTCCCCATGTTGTCCATGTATCTGTTTTTATGTTTTTTATTTATTTTTTCCCACTCACAATGTTGTTTCATAAGAAAAATGCTCAGGAACCAAGCCAACTTTCCTGCACTTTATTAATGAATTCAAAGAATAAAGCACTATTTTACCTAATGTAAAAACAAAAAAAGCTATTAAGACCTTTACGTAATAAATAGTCTGACAATTGTCTCTAAGTGGAGGCTTCAGATAAGCCCAGTGTTTTTTTTTGCCTCTTCCTGCACTGTATATTATTCATTTATTTGTTGTTATGTTGTATAGTGTTAAATTGTGCAAAACAAATAAACAAACAATTCTTGGCTGAGTGTAGGGACTTTTGAAGCAGCATAATTTTGAGAAATACAAATTTAAAAACATTATAAAAGAACGGTTAACTGAGTAAATAAAACGTTTAAAAATCTAAAATAGATGTTTAGGGCTTTATTTTAGATGTCTGCTAACATTTTTCTGTGGTAGAGGGGACTTACATGACCTCTCTATTTTTTTTATATATTTACTGTATTGTTATTGTTGTTATTATATATATATATATATATATATATATATATATATATATATATATATCTTGTCCTACTTGTTTGCTATTATGTAGTCATATTATTTCTTTATTTTAATCTTGTCTCTAGGTGGAGGCTTCAGATAAGCCCAGTGGATTTTTTGCCTCTTCCTGCACTTTATATTATTCATTTATTTTTCTGTTACGTTGTATAGTCTTAAATTGAGCAAAATAAATAAATAAATAAAGTATTATCGTATCGAAGCAGCGGTGGTTATTTTTTATATTAATCTTGTCCTAATTGTTTGCTATCACTATTATGTAGTCATATTATTCCTTATATTAATCTTGTCTTAATTGTTTGTTATCACTATTATGTAGTCATATTATTCCTTTATATTAATCTTGTCCTAATTGTTTGTTATCACTATTATGTAGTCATATTATTCCTTTATATTAATCTTGTCCTAATTGTTTGTTATCACTATTATGTAGTCATATTATTTCTTTATATTAAGCTTGTCCTAATTGTTTGCTATCACTATTATGTAGTCATATTATTTCTTTTTTTTAATCCTGTCTCTAGGTGGAGGCTTCAGATAAGCCCATTGGGTTTTTTGCCTCTTCCTGCACTTTATATTATTAATTTATTTTTTGTTATGTTGTGTAGTCTTAAATTGTGCAAAATAAATAAATAAAAATATATTATATTAATCTTGTTCTAATTGTTTGTTATCACTATTATGTAGTCATATTATTCCTTATATTAATCTTGTCTTAATTGTTTGTTATCACTATTATGTAGTCATATTATTCCTTATATTAATCTTGTCTTAATTGTTTGTTATCACTATTATGTAGTCATATTATTCCTTTATATTAATCTTGTCCTAATTGTTTGTTATCACTATTATGTAGTCATATTATTCCTTTATATTAATCTTGTCCTAATTGTTTGTTATCACTATTATGTAGTCATATTATTTCTTTATATTAATCTTGTCTCTAGGTGGAGGCTTCAGATAAGCCCATTGGGTTTTTTGCCTCTTCCTGCACTTTATATTATTAATTTATTTTTTGTTATGTTGTGTAGTCTTAAATTGTGCAAAATAAATAAATAAAAATATATTATATTAATCTTGTTCTAATTGTTTCTTATCACTATTATGTAGTCATATTATTTCTCTATATTAATCCTGTCTCTAGGTGGAGGCTTCAGATAAGCCCAGCGAGGTGTTTTGCTTCTTCCTGCACTTTATATTATTCATGTATTTTTTTGTTACGTTGTATAGTCTTAAATTGTGCAAAATAAACAGATAAATACAGTATGATCGTATCGTAGCAGCGGCGGTGTCACCACAGCGAGGCTGCTGGCCGCTGAGTCTCCAGAGCCTGAAGGCCTCAGCGTCATCCACCGACTATAATGGTCGTAAAAGGGCTTGAAATAAAACAATGACAGCTTGTAATTGTTCACCTGTAATGCTCCGACATGTCTCGTCTTACCTTTGCTTTGGTAATGACGTGCGTGGCTAGTTTAACAACCGCGAAATTCCCCTTGCCGATGGTCCGCTCGATCTCGTAGTGGCCCACTCGGGCTGGAGGGGGCCTGGTGGCCGAAGAAGAAGAAGGAGAAGGAGAAGAAGAAGAAGTGATGTTGTGTGTGGCCGTGCTGGTCCGACTGATCCCAGCAGACTGTGGCGGCGGCTGGGCTCGGTTCTGCGGGCCCATGCCTCCTGCGTGGGTCGGTCGTGCGGCAGAAGAGTGCGTAATCCCGGCCGCAGCGGACCCAGCAGCAGCAGCAGCACCTCCGCTTGACACGGCCGCCATCTTCTCTCAGCCTCTCTCTCTCTGCGGGAACAACAAGCAGCAGCAGCAGCAGAAGCTTGCGCAGCGCGGCGCAGCGCGTCAACTGGCACGCCCACCGCCCCGTCTGCGTCACTTTACGTGGTGGAAAAAACGCTTCCTCCGCAGCGCCCTCTCTAGGTTGTAACCATGGCGACGGGCGAGCGTAACAAATGACTTCATCATCCCCGCTTGAAACGTATTGTGGTTGCCAAGGCGACGAAAAAGAAGTGCGCATTATCATCACCCTGGTTCCCCATGATTCAGTGGTTTTCTTTTTTGCAAAAAACTGCTGCACTGTCTGTGATCAGACGAGTTCGTGAGGTTCTTAAAGGTGTATATATAATGCTCTAATATTGCAATGACACATTCAAATCATCGAGTTGAGGAAAACAAAGGAATATATAAAGGGATGGTCACACTTAAAGCAGTCGATTCTACCATGCAAATCATGACCACCGTGCACACCCTGCTATTATGAGGCAAAGCTGAATATTTCTAACGGATGAAATGCTATTTTTAATATACATATATGTATATATATATTTATATATATATATATATTATGAGGCAAAAAGCTGAATATTTCTAAGGGATGAAATGCTATTTTTAATATACATATATGTATATATATATTTATATATATATATATATTATGAGGCAAAAAGCTGAATATTTCTAAGGGATGAAATGCTATTTTTAATATACATATATATGTATATATACATATATATGTATATATATATATATATTATGAGGCAAAAAGCTGAATATTTCTAAGGGATGAAATGCTATTTTTAATATACATATATATATATATATATATATATATATTAGGCAAAGCTGAATATTTCTGAATAAGCTGAATATTTCTAATGGATGAAATGCTATTTTTAATATACATATATATGTATATATACATATATATGTATATATATATATATATATTATGAGGCAAAAAGCTGAATATTTCTAAGGGATGAAATGCTATTTTTAATATACATATATATATATATATATATATATATATATATATATATTAGGCAAAGCTGAATATTTCTGAATAAGCTGAATATTTCTAATGGATGAAATGCTATTTTTAATATACATATATATACACACATATATATATATATATATATATATACATATATATATATATATACATATTATGAGGCAAAGCCGAATATTTCTGAATAATCTGAATTTTCTAATGGATGAAATGCTATTTTTAGTATACATATATGTATATATATACATATATACATATATGTTCTGTTTTCAAAACCTTCATCCCACTTCTACCGCCGATTCACTGGATAGGTAAATGTCACTATACATGTGTGCTGAAAAACCTCTGGGGGTTGACTTAGGGACCATCAATAAATTAGGCTACTGTTTAAATGACACAATACAAAATAAATGTCCAGGCTTACTTGCCCATATTACTGTAAAATATGATTTTTTAAAAATACTAAATTTGTCTCACATTGACTTATTTTGATTTAGTTTAATTCCTTTATTTTACATTCATATTTTTAATAGAAAATAATGACATATAACTTGAATAGAAGGCTATGTAGTACAATTTTGTACTACAATTTTGATATGTAGGGACAAAACAATTGTTCTCTTTTTTATTCTATTCTATTCTATTCTATTCTATTCTATTCTATTCTATAGCCCACTCACCAGGTTGTAGACAGCGCCACTCCATGGTAGAGAGGTGTTCTTGCATCCTGTTACTCAAAGCTGGATTACCAACTGAGCAAAACAGGCAGTAGCTGCCCTGAGTCCCTGCACCCCAAAGCTCCAGAAAGAATCAGGTTCACTATATGTGAATTGGTTTGAGGTAATTTGATTAGCTTTGGTATAAGCACTGTTTAATCAGCTGAATTGTGTCCTTAACAGGCAGGCCCTGTTGGCATTACCTAAGGCTCTGGTTTGTAGATGTGTCAAAGTATATGTTGAGGAAACATGGGTCATATTTTTAAATCAATTTGACCCATTGACACACAAGACCTGGAGTGAGGAACTGCTTGAAGTAACAAGCAGCATAGGAATACTTGTTGGTTTCTGTGATTCTAAGCAAAATATAATATAGCTGCCAGTTGTTGTCTGATGTGTGTTCTCTACTTGAAGACTAACTGGAGGCAACAGGGTATATTGACAACACACACACAAAAATATTTCACCTGCTGCAAGAGACCTCCACAGTCACCACATCCTTGTCCTTGTTAAGAGGAAACAAAGTGCCAGGGAATTCATTATTATGACATTTAAAAAAAATAAAATAAAAAAATAAAATTTTGTGAAGGGATTGTGCAAGAATCTTTTTTTACATTCAATAAAAAAATTTTAAAAAATACATAGGATGAGGAAAAAATATACATTATAAATCAAGGAGCACAGATTATTAAGTAACATTAGTCAATACTTTTATATGTTTCAAATATTTTATTTTTTTATTGTTGTTGCTTTTCTATTTTCCAGCTTTACTAAAGAATTGTAATCGAGGTTAATATCCATTAGTAATGAGGTAAAATTTGGTTTTCTAGTAGTCCATTTCATCTCATGTATATGGAATTTGTCAAACATTATAAACAGTTGGATTAAAAAGCTAAAAAATTTTGTCCTCTGAGATATTTTCAAAATAAATTAAAATATTACTACCATAAAGCATGACCATTTACCTTTCTTTCTAGATAGAAAGTTTCACAATCCAAAATATTTTGGACTACGCACAATGGAGAAATAAGTGAAAAATGTTCCCTTTATTTAGAAAACACAAGAATAATTAATGTTCAGTTAAACTATTTCCAGAACATGCTTTACAGGACGTATTCTATGTTAAAAAAACAAAAAAAGAATACAAAACAAAAATAATTACGTTTACAATTCATAATGCCAGAGTTTGAGTTATATGCATAATAATATGTTAATTTAATAACGTAAAGGTTTTAATTCATTAATGAAGAGCAGGAAAATTGGCTTAGTTCCGGACCATTTTTTCTTATGAATATGGAATTTCAAAAGAAAATGATAAATAATTGTATGATATATAACATGTTATTTTCAATCGTAATATAGAGTATTTGTAACTTTTAGAAATTAAATCCTGAAATGCTTGAAATCGGCTGATGTTGTCTTTTGGCCCTCTGACTGGTTTCAGAATGAATTAAAGGGACAGTTCACCCCAAAATCAAAAATACATATTTTCCATCTTACCTTGTAGTGCTATTTATCACTGTCTGAAAAATGTCTGGACACAAAAGTCTGAAAAAGGTCTGAAAAGTCTGAAAAATATATAAGAAAAAAAAAGTCTGAAAAATGTCTGGACACAAAAGTCTGAAAAATGTCTGAAAAGTCTGAAAAATATATATATTAAAAAAAAGTCTGAAAAATATTCGAAAAAAAAAGTCGGAAAAAAAATCTGAAAAATATTTATAAAAAAAAGTCTGAAAAATATTCGAAAAAAAAAGTCGGAAAAAAAAGTTGGAAAAATATTCGAAAAAAAAGTCTGAAAAATGTCCAGAAGCAGAAGTCCGAAAAATGTCTGAAAAGTCTGAAAAATATATAAGAAAAAAAAAGTCTGAAAAATGTCTGGACACAAAAGTCTGAAAAATGTCTGAAAAGTCTGAAAAATATATATATTAAAAAAAAGTCTGAAAAATATTCGAAAAAAAAAGTCGGAAAAAAAAATCTGAAAAATATTTATAAAAAAAAAGTCTGAAAAATATTCGAAAAAAAAAGTCGGAAAAAAAAGTTGGAAAAATATTCGAAAAAAAAGTCTGAAAAATGTCCAGAAGCAGAAGTCCGAAAAATGTCTGAAAAGTCTGAAAAATATATAAGAAAAAAAAAGTCTGAAAAATGTCTGGACACAAAAGTCTGAAAAATGTCTGAAAAGTCTGAAAAATATATATATAAAAAAAAAAGTCTGAAAAATATTCGGAGAAAAAAGTCTGAAAAATATTCGGAAAAAAAACTCTGAAAAAAAAGTCTGAAAAATATTCGGAGAAAAAAGTCTGAAAAATATTCGGAAAAAAAAGTCTGAAAAAAAGTCTGAAAAATATTCGGAGAAAAAAATCTGAAAAATATTCGAAAAAAAAAGTCTGAAAAATATTCGAAAAAAAAAGTCTGAAAAATATTCGAAAAAAAACAAGTCTGAAAGAAAAGTCTGAAAAATATTCGAAAAAAAAAGTCTGAAAAAAAAGTCTGAAAAATATTCGGAGAAAAAAGTCTGAAAAATATTCGGAAAAAAAAGTCTGAAAAATATTCGGAGAAAAAAATCTGAAAAATATTCGAAAAAAAAAGTCTGAAAAATATTCGAAAAAACAAGTCTGAAAAATATTCGAAAAAAACAAGTCTGAAAAATATTCGGAGAAAAAAGTCTGAAAAATATTCAGAGAAAAAAATATGAAAAATATTCGAAAAAAAAAGTCTGAAAAATATTCAGAAAAAAAAGTCTGAAAAATATTCGGAAAAAAAAGTCTGAAAAATATTCGGAAAAAAAAGTCTGAAAAATGTCTGGACACAAAAGTCTGAAAAATGTCTGAAAAGTCTGAAAAATATATATATTAAAAAAAGTCGGAAAAATATTCTAAACAAAAGTCGGAAAAAAAAGTCGGAAAAATATTCGAAAAAAAAGTCTGAAAAATGTCTGGACACAAAAGTCTGAAAAATGTCTGAAAAGTCTGAAAAATATATAAGAAAAAAAAAGTCTGAAAAATGTCTGGACACAAAAGTCTGAAAAATATCTGAAAAGTCTGAAAAATATATATAAAAAAAAAAAAGTCTGAAAAATATTCGGAGAAAAAAGTCTGAAAAATATTCGGAAAAAAAAGTCTGAAAAATATTCGGAGAAAAAAATCTGAAAAATATTCGAAAAAAAAAGTCTGAAAAATATTCGAAAAAACAAGTCTGAAAAATATTCGAAAAAAACAAGTCTGAAAAATATTCGGAGAAAAAAGTCTGAAAAATATTCAGAGAAAAAAATATGAAAAATATTCGAAAAAAAAAGTCTGAAAAATATTCAGAAAAAAAAGTCTGAAAAATATTCGGAAAAAAAAGTCTGAAAAATATTCGGAAAAAAAAGTCTGAAAAATGTCTGGACACAAAAGTCTGAAAAATGTCTGAAAAGTCTGAAAAATATATATATTAAAAAAAGTCGGAAAAATATTCTAAACAAAAGTCGGAAAAAAAAGTCTGAAAAATATTCGAAAAAAAAGTCTGAAAAATGTCCAAAAGCAGAAGTCCGAAAAATGTCTGAAAAGTCTGAAAAATATTCGGAAAAAAAAGTCTGAAAAATGTCTGGACACAAAAGTCTGAAAAATGTCTGAAAAGTCTGAAAAATATATAAGAAAAAAAAAAGTCTGAAAAATGTCTGGACACAAAAGTCTGAAAAATATCTGAAAAGTCTGAAAAATATATATAAAAAAAAAAAGTCTGAAAAATATTCGAGAAAAAAAAGTCTGAAAAATATTCGGAGAAAAAAGTCTGAAAAATATTCGGAAAAAAAAGTCTGAAAAAAAAGTCTGAAAAATATTCGGAGAAAAAAATCTGAAAAATATTCGAAAAAAAAAGTCTGAAAAATATTCGGAAAAAAAAGTCTGAAAAATATTCGAAAAAAAAACAAGTCTGAAAAAAAAGTCTGAAAAATATTAGAAAAAAAAAGTCTGAAAAAAAAATTCTGAAAAATGTCTGGACACAAAAGTCTGAAAAATGTCTGAAAAGTCTGAAAAATATATATAAAAAAAAAAGTCTTAAAAATATTCGAAAAAAAAAGTCTGAAAAAAAAGTCTGGATAATGTCTGGACACAAATGTCTGAAAAATGTCTGAAAAGTCTGAAAAATATATTAAAAAAAAAAAAGTCTGAAAAATATTCGAAAAAAAAAAGTCTTAAAAATATTCGAAAAAAAAAGTCTGAAAAAAAAGTCTGAAAAATGTCTGGACACAAAAGTCTGAAAAATGTCTGAAAAGTCTGAAAAATATATATAAAAAAAAAGTCTGAAAAATATTCGAAAAAAAAAGTCTGAAAAATATTCGAAAAAAAACAAGTCTGAAAAATATTAGAAAAAAAAAGTCTGAAAAAAAATTCTGAAAAATGTCTGGACACAAAAGTCTGAAAAATGTCTGAAAAGTCTGAAAAATATATATAAAAAAAAAAGTCTTAAAAATATTCGAAAAAAAAAGTCTGAAAAAAAAGTCTGGATAATGTCTGGACACAAATGTCTGAAAAATGTCTGAAAAGTCTGAAAAATATATTAAAAAAAAAAAGTCTGAAAAATATTCGAAAAAAAAAAGTCTTAAAAATATTCGAAAAAAAAAGTCTGAAAAAAAAGTCTGAAAAATGTCTGGACACAAAAGTCTGAAAAATGTCTGAAAAGTCTGAAAAATATATATAAAAAAAAAAGTCTGAAAAATATTCGAAAAAAAAAGTCTGAAAAATATTCGAAAAAAAACAAGTCTGAAAAAAATTCGAAAAAAAAAGTCTGAAATATATTCGGAGAAAAACGTCTGAAAAATATTCGGAAAAAAAAGTCTGAAAAAAAAGTCTGAAAAATATTCGAAAAAAAAAGTCTGAAAAATATTCGGAAAAAAACAAGTCTGAAAAAAAAGTCTGAAAAATATTCGAAAAAAAAAGTCTGAAAAAAAATTCTGAAAAATGTCTGGACACAAAAGTCTGAAAAATGTCTGAAAAGTCTGAAAAATATATATAAAAAAAAAAGTCTGAAAAATATTCGAAAAAAAAAGTCTGAAAAATATTCGAAAAAAACAAGTCTGAAAAAAAAGTCTGAAAAATATTCGAAAAAAAAAGTCTGAAAAAAAAGTCTGAAAAATGTCTCGACACAAAAGTCTGAAAAATGTCTGAAAAGTCTGAAAAATATATATATTAAAAAAAAGTCGGAAAAATATTCGAAAAAAAAGTCTGAAAAATATTCGAAAAGAAAATGTCTTAAAAATATTCGAAAAAAAAAGTCTGAAAAAAAAGTCTGAAAAATGTCTGGACACAAAAGTCTGAAAAATGTCTGAAAAGTCTGAAAAATATATATATTAAAAAAAAGTCGGAAAAATATTCGAAAAAAAAGTCGGAAAAATATTCGAAAAAAAAAAGTCTTAAAAATATTCGAAAAAAAAAGTCTGAAAAAAAAGTCTGAAAAATGTCTGGACACAAAAGTCTGATAAATGTCTGAAAAGTCTGAAAAATATATATATTAAATAAAATCAATATCATAAAATCATATTTTGCCGCCCCCAAAGCGTGGGGAAATATCAAAGTTCTCGCAAGAATGATGTTTCCCCTCCCCCATGTCGTGTGAACTATCAGTGGTTCTCGCACTACTACAGTTATGATTATGTTAGGTTAGGGCCCTAAAGCTTTTTGAAGATTATAAAGTTGCATGTTATAGTGACCTCAATATCATCCAAAACAAATGTGTGTAAAATGTTGATATTTCTTATATGTTTTATACAGCTAAAACAGCCTGGGGTCAAATTGACCCCAAAGAACACCGATGCGTATAGCATGTGTACAGGACATTGAAAACATATCATCATTTTAATTTTATGTTTACCCAGTTGCCGCCCGGATCATCACCCGCACCAAATCCTCCGACCACATCACCCCCATCCTCATCCAGCTGCACTGGCTCCCTGTTAAATCCCGGATTGACTACAAAAACCTCCTGCTCACCTACAAAGCCCTCCATAACCTCGCCCCCACCTACCTCACAGACCTCCTCCAGGAGTACACTCCCTCCCGTTCCCTCCGCTCATCATCAGCCGGACTTCTGACTACCCCCACCTCACGCCTCAGCACCATGGGAGCCAGGGCATTCAGCTGCTCTGCTCCCAGGCTCTGGAACTCACTCCTCCCACACATCCGGCAGTCTGAAAATATCACATCATTCAAATCCCTCCTCAAAACCCACCTGTTTAAACTGGCATACTCTCTCTAGCACTCATCATCACCCATCCTATGTGTCTGTACAAATATGTCTCTGTCATGTCCTGTTGTTTTTATATTGTTTTATCTGTCTATGTTTTAATTAATTCTTGTAAGGTGTCCTTGGGTGTCCAGAAAGGCGCCACCAAATAAAATGTATTATTATTATTATTATTATTAAATTAGGAAAAGTCATTAAATATGAAGCAAAAGAAATGATGTCAATCATTTATTTAGAGACGTTAAACATTGAATGGGGTCAAATTGACCCCAAAGATAATAGGAGGGTTAAGTTTGAAATTGATACAGTATTTATCACAAATTTTTCCAAGCTTTTCTCCCACTGTATTATCCTCAAATAAATGAGGGACCTGTGCTGACCTTTCTGGGCATAGACATGACGTCATGACGTCGCACGCAGTGTGTTTACTGTCTGCGCGTGGAGGGAGGGGGGCGCTAATGTCACAGATTTTTCACTGTAAACAATCTCTTCTTCACCTCCTCCTCCTCCGGGACGAGACATACTGGGGCCGCGAATACACACCGTGACATCGCTCACACTGGACTAGACTTGAGAAAACACTTCATTTTATCATCTTGACACAATCTGCGACGCTTTGAACACGAATATCCGTTATCAAAACAAGATGCTAACTAACGGTGCTAACCTTAGCACCGCAAGCTAACAGCGCTCAGGTGAAGAGGAATTGAGGATCGCTGTCATCTTGTTGTCCTGAATCGTGTGTGTGTTGTTGGACAGCTTTTAGGTAGTTACAGGTGTCAATAGGACAAGGAACAGTTAATCTAGCTCTGAGTAATAGTTGAATGGGGTGGAGTTGTCTTTAATATTGCCATAGAGGCTGTAACAACGTTAGCTCCAGTTTGGGAAGACGGTGTCAGACAAGATGGTGTTGAGAAGTTGCTGGAAGTCTCGACATAAAAACAGCTCTCCTTGTTGGATCCGACCCGGATCTGCAGCCCTGCTGGTCCTGTTCTGTGTGACCCAGTTCTTCTGCGGCAGTGTTGCGGAGACAAAGAGTGTGGTCCAGAAAGACGCAGAGTTTGATGTCACCTATAATGACTCAGTTACAAGTGAGAACCAGACCATCTATGCTTTCAATCACACTGTCTCCAGGAATAAGGTGAGTTGTACATTGTCAGACTATTTTTCTTTCACTTTTGTTTATTTGTTTATTTGTTTATTTGTTTTGCACAATTTAAGACTATACAACATAACAAAAAAATTAATGAATGAATAATATACAGTGCAGGAAGAGGCAAAAAAACAACCCACTGGGCTTATCTGAAGCCTCCACCTAGAGACAAGATTAATATAAAGAAATAATATGACTACATAATAGTGTTAACAAACAATTAGGACAAGATATATATAATAATAACAATAACAACAGAGTAAATATATCAAAAAAGACAAATTAATGTGTGTGTGTGTTACGTGGACGTATCAAAATTGAAGAAACACTGAAATGTGTCCTATATGTCTCCAGTCAGTGTAGTAATCATTTCTGGTATTGAGTTTGAGTCACTGGGTCACATTATATGCCATTATTTTCTATTAAAAATATTTATGTAAAATAAAGGAATTAAACTAAATCAAAAATAAGTCTATGTGAGACAAATTTAGTATTTTTTAAAATCATATTTTACACTAATATGGGCAAGTAAGCCTGGACATTTTTTTTCCACCCAGAGACAAGATTAATTTAAATAAATAATATGACTACATAATAGTGATAACAAACAATTAGGACAAGATATATAGAATAACAACAATAACAATATAGTAAATATATCAAAAAAGACAAGTGTATGGTTAGTGTTTGTGAGGAGGATATTGATTTAAATATTTATAATGACTTCTGGGCAATCGTAACCAAACAACATTGTGAGTGGGAAAAAATAAAAAACATAAAAACAGATACATTGACAACATGGGGAAAAGCAATTACAAGACAGCAATTAAATGACCTTTTTAAGCGACTTTTGAAACATTTGACAGATGAACAGTTTATTGATAGATGTGAAAAGCTACTCCATCATTTGGTTCCCCTAAATCTTATCGAAAACTGACCTCTACTAGTGAGGAATCTAGGAGGATGAAGATCTAGAGATCAACAGGTTGAGTAAGAATGGACCTGAGAATTTGTTTTAAAATAGGTCTTGAACTGCTCACGAATATTCCCACCAGAAAGTATCTTATAAATAAAAACACATATTTGAGAAATATTGATATCATAAATAGTAAGAATTTGGAGTTTCTGAAATAGAGGAGCAGAGGAGATGTGTGACTCTGATCGAGTTGCAATCCTCACAAAACGTTTTTGGAGAACTAAAATTTTATGAAGGTTTGAAGGAAAAGTACTCGCCCAAACTATATTACAATATGAAAGATAGGGATATATTAGACTATAATAAAGAGTATTTTTTTTACACTTAATATGTAATATTGAGTGTTCTATGATCTTTTCTTTCTTTCTTTCTGTGGGTGCCAGTCGGAGGGAGTGCGAGTGACTGTGGATGTGTTGTCACAGGGGTTTGAGAGTCCCATCCTGTTTGTGGTCAGACAGAAGCAAGCCGTGCTGTCTTTTCAAATCCCTCTCATTTTAAGAGGCCTGTGAGTATCCACACTTTATGTACACTATTTGCATATAAGACTCATCTAGAAGCATGAAAAAAATGTGCTCTTTTGTTCGTTCACTCTTTTAAACCCACCATTATTTATCTTTTTTAAACTTTTTATTTATTGACTCACTCAGGCCAAACACATACTCTGTTCTCCAATATACAAAATATTTTCGTCATGCAGTATCAGTGAGTAAGCCTGAGAACATCCCATAACATAGTCATAGATCCAAAAGCGATATTTTTTATGAGGGGAAAGAAAAGAGAAAAAAAAGGAGAAGATGAATAAATAAGAGGAAGAAAAGAAAGAAAAAATGTAGAGAATCTCCGTAGAGAATTAGAAAGAAAAGGTAACACGTTAGCCGTAGGTACAGATTAAGCTGTATGTCATGACATTTTGTCACAATGTCTGAACTGAGCAAAGTCTCCCGTCTCTATACTCAGTTTCTATACGAGGCCTTTATGTATGTTCTTGTAACTAACTGTACACATGCAGATGGTACAGAAAGTAATAATCCAAGGTTCCTCTGAGGGAGTGTCTGGCTGTTGCTGCTGTTTTTCCCCGACAGTAGATAGTAGTTATGACCTCATGTCTTGCGATTAAGCTAATGTTCTTGTTCGGTGTAGAGAGCTGCGTGTGTACTTAATAAGAGAAGGAAGATCTGTAAATGCTAGCTGAGATCTGAGATCCAGTGTCAGGATTATTCCAGGAGGTGCTGCATTTTAGGAATGTCTCTTTTTTGGAGATGTAATAGTTGTATGTGAACATTTGCTAGAGTAGCAGTCATTATTTATCTTTGATGGAGTAATTACTAAGGCCAGTTGTTGATGTACATTGTGGGGAGGAAACAACAAAATCTACAGCCTGTGATACGCTCTGGATTAAGTCTGCCCCCTCTTAGTCGATTAGTCAATTTATCTGTAGTTTTGGTCTCAGTCGACTAAGATTTCTTTAGTCGATGAGTCATTTTTATGCTTTTTTCCTGCTAAATAACTTATTTCCAAGAAACATATGAGCACATCTCTGGTAAACACAAGATTTAAAGTTGATTTTTATGTGGAGAAGCTCAGTTTTACAGATCAGGAGCCGTATTACAGAAACTTCTTAACTTGCAGATCCTATCGTAATTGTTTGGTAACCATGGTAATTAGGGTTAGGACCTGATTCAGGAAAAAAGCCATTACAGATGAACAGCTCCTCAACTCAAAATAGGAAGTTTCTGTAATATGGCCCCTGTCAATTAAATCAACTAATCGTATGAGTATTAGTCGACTAAGACTTTCTTTGGTCTACTACAGCTCTACTCTGGATTTATGTCAGTGTTTATAGGTCGCACGCCTTTTGTAACTTGACTTAATCAGGTGGGGTTTCATAACAGGTCAGAAGTTCAGCTGTTTATTAGCGATTGGCTAACAGCCCATCTGTGATATGATCTGTGTCTCCCACACTCCAAGGTCCTCTCTGTGGTTGTGTAACATCCGAATTACCTTGCCCAAGGTTTTCTTGCCCGTGCAGTTTCGTGGTCAGCCATGTTTTAGCAGATCAATGAACCTTGGACTTTCACTTCCTCCTCTGAGATGCATCAGTGCAGATCTGAGGAGCTCAGTTTACTGTAAATGAGCTGAAGATGGAGGTTACTTCTGTTTCATGTAGCTTCTGTCACATGCTCTCCTTAAAAGAATACACTTCACTTTTAATGTAGTAAACTCCTATTTAGGGTTGACCCCCTAATGCTTAAAATTTTCGACCGCCATAGTAATCGACCTCCAAATCAGTATTCGAATGCCTAATGTTTTGTTTTGAAGCCCAAAAAATAGTATTCGGACCAGGCCTACTTCTACTATTATATTAAAGAATCGAATATGATCATTTCCCTCATCATTACGTAACAAATCCATCTTTTTGCTTAGATTTTTCTTACTACAATCATCCATCGTGTCTCATCTATTCTGTGCAACGGAAAAGAGCTTTAACTTAATAAAAACAAAGGAAAATGTAGTTAATTGTAAAACTCTGTGTGTCTGTCTCCAGCTACCAGAGGAAGTACCCTTACAATCATGTGGGCCGGACTTTGTGCCAGCCTCCGACCCGGGCTGCCTCGGAGACGCAGTACTTCTTCGTGGACGTGTCTACCCTGTCCACCCAGGGTACAAACTACCAGCTCCGGGTCAGCCGCGTTGAAAGCTTCACCCTACAGTGAGTGACATGTGATGTGATCACACAAATAGTTGCCTGAATTCTCAGCTTAATGCATTTGCCATCAGGCTGCAGTGACCGACTATGAAGTATGTCTGACATGTTATCTTCATCTTTGATTACAGTACGGACAAGAAATTCAGTTTCACCGCGTCGCCATCCCAACCTCAGGTATTACAGCTCGATACCTAAGCTTTGTGTGCTACTTTACTACAAAGAAGTTTAGTTAGAGACAGTAGGTAGCGGACCGGATGTGAGTGGGGCTAGAGGGAACACATGACGAGAAACATGAGAGAAGTTGAGGAAAGTACAAGTAACAATGGAGGGAATTTCACATTTTACACAATTATTCATCCATGACATTTCTTTCTCCCTTTTGTCTGACAAGTTTTGCTTTTCAACACATAAAAAAAGGGAACAAACTTGTTTTTCCTTTTTGGCCTTTTGTAGCACCTGAACCGTGTAATCCATCAGGTTCTCCATCATTGTTGTCACCCAGTACTTCAGTTTTATCTACTTTTCTGTCATCACGTTGTGTTTTTTGTTGTGGAAGTTGTCACACCCTCCTACAAGCAGTATACTAGATAGCAGCGGTGGGGACTCGAGTCACAAATTGAATGACTTTAGACTCAAACAAAGATCCTTTATTTGTTTGGGAAGAGGATTTACTTGTGGGGGAAGAAACTGAACTGAACTGAACAAACTATCTACTTTCTATTTTTTGTTGTTTATTGTTGAAAACCCCCGAAAAGAGTTTTTTGTTTTTTTTTATTGAAATCTGGACTCTTTATTTTAGGTATTATTGGGACTTGCACTTGATTACCTTACACTTAATTCCCAAGATCCACTTAGTTTGAATCAATCCAATAGCATCCAATCAAGTTGCAGTGAAAACCATGAAGAACTAATGTTACGTTACTGAGTGCCAGTTACTCTGTTGTTAAAATGGCATTACATTTGGTGAAGAGTGCATTATGACTTGTTTAGGACTCGAAACTCAAAGTTTAGGACTTGGGACTTGATTTGGGACTTGAGTGCAAAGAGACTTACTTGGTACTTGCAAAGCAATGAATTAGTCCTACGTCTGCTAGATAGCGAAGAAAGACAGGAAACAGAAACATGGGTTGATCTTGTCTGAATCTGTGTTTTCTTATCCTAATCCCACTAATTACTCCCTTTCCTGAATCCTTATCTTTTTTCCCTCATCTTTCTCTTAGTACTTCAAGTATGACTTCCCGGACGGGGTGGACACTGTGATCGTCAAGGTCAACTCAGACATGACCTTTCCCTGCTCCGTTATGTCCATCCAGGACATCCAGGTACTTCATTGCAACTGTGCAAACATTGTCAATTCTAGGATGGTGGTTCTGAGGATTTTATTCCTTTTTACTCTTTATTTTTTTCATCACTGTGTTCTTTTTGATGCGATCCTGTTCATCTCTTATTCCCTCTTGCCTTAAATATTTGAATGCCTCATGTTTCTCATTTATTTTTTCTTCCTTCCTCTCTCTTTCTTTTCAGTGCCCTGTCTATGACCTTGACAACAACGTGGCCTTCATTGGGATGTACCAGACTATGACCAAAAAAGGAGCGATCACTGTGCAGGTATTGTCTGACACACGGTCACGTACATGATGCAAACCTTTGTGAGAAAGCATACAGTATAGGCTTCACAGCAGACATTTTGACTAGTCATAGTAGGAAAAGCATAAGTGTTACTATTAACACTAACGATGGCTCTGTAAATGGGGACCCGCAAGTTGGGGAAACTCTCACGAGATGGTTAAGGTTAGGCATTGATCTGTGATAGTTACGGTTAGGATAGGTCGTCAGGCAGCGAGTCTCGCGAGAGTTTTTGCAAGTTTTTGCAGATCTCAGATTAGATTTCGCAATTTGCGGGTTACCTTCTAGACACGACCATTTAAGTGTCCCAGTGAGAGTGAGCAGACTAGAACTTTTTGTAGGTTATGTTATACTTATACTGATATTAGTGTCTTGATTATAATTACTATTTTACATTTTTACTATTTTTATTTTATTATGTATTATTTATTAATTATGTTACTATTCTTTTAATTAGTTATCATTATAACTATTGTTTTATTATTTAATAATATTTATTTATTTGTAATATGTAGGTATATGGACAATAAATAAATACTGAATTATTTATTTGTATTCCTTTTTTTAATTATGTATTTATTTATTTTCTTATTTTTCACTGTTCTTTTGTTTTTTGACATTATGCTTGTTTATATATATATATATATATATATATATATATATATATATAATTTATTTTCCTTTTCTAAATTATGTATTTATTTTATTATTTGATTATTTTTGAAGAGTGTTTTTCTTGTGTCTTTTGACATTATGTTTGTTTATATGTTTATATGGAAAAGAATCATGGTAATACTGTACTATGTTTTGCTATCTTGGAAAAATGATGCTTCACAATAAAAAAAACAAAGCAGCTAAATGGAAATTCAGCCATCATTAATTTAATTATTTACACCTGTGCTTTTCCTACTGGGACATGTCAAAATGTCTTCCGATACCACACATCATATCTTCTAATGTCCCTTTATGTCATTTAGAGAAAAGATTTCCCCAGCAACAGTTTCTATGTGGTGGTCGTGGTAAAAACAGAGGACGAGGCGTGCGGCGGTCCGCTGCGCTTCTACCCGCTCCGTCCTGATGAGCTCATCGACGCCGGCAACCGCAGCAAAGTCATTGATGTGATCGTCACCCCTGCTATCAAATGTAAGTCACATGTTTATACATATGAACTGTTCTAATCCACATGGATTTATTGTACACCATAGGGCTCCTTCTAAATTGGAGTAAAAGGCATTCTTAAAATGTCTACAGTTAAAAAAAACGAACATACCTCTTAAAGTATCGTCTGGTTTGTGATTGCGTCATTGCAGTAGAAGCTTCTTTGCGGTATGTCAGCAAAATATACCATGCAACTGTGGGAAAACAAGCAGAGCAACATTTTGATTAAAGCCAGGGCTCCCAAAAGTAATGATAAAAGTTAAAGTTGGAGAAATAAATAATGCATAACTAAAAGTTTTGCATGTATGTAAGGTTCATGCTGCATATTGTTTATGTAAGCTGTTGGTAATGATGCTATATCATTTCATTATGCAGTGCAGACAAGGTCACACAGTATTAGCATGTGAATAGGCTTACAGTGTCTCTCTGTCTTCACACTCCACAGCGGAGGTTTATGTGATGGGCATGATGTTCTGTCTGGGCATCTTCCTCTCCTTCTATCTGCTCACCTTGCTCATGGCCTGTCTGGAGAACAAGCGGTAAGTAAACAACAGTTACTAACAGCATCATCCACTTCATACACATACAGGCTTGTTTCACTGCTGAGATGTTTTGCATCTGTGAATCTGAAAAGTTGAACCCCTTGTAGTGACGCACATATCTTCCTCTGTATCTCCCCTGTAGCCACAGATAATCCCCATTACAGCAGAGACAGTTTTATTAACCTTAATTGGGTTTTGTTTGGTTAAATGTTGGTTAAACTTTCATTTCTTTGATCCCAGTTCAGCCCAGGGGTGTAGATTCATGCAGCTGCACTACAAGAAGAACACTATACAGACTACAAATGATTTTAATTTGCGTGTTTCTGCAGATTGAAGAAGAGCGACGTGTTTCCGATTCCTGCTGACATGTCGCCTGCTGAGACAGGTAACCCAGCAACTAGCTAATGATGGACTGCCCCATTAGGGGCTCGTTAGAGGGTGTGTGGAGCGTACCAAGTCCTGAACCTGTACTGTAGAGTAGATGCCTTACTCAATGTTAAACTCCACTTAACATGCAGTACAATAATAATTTAACTCTTAAGCTTTTTTATGTAGAATTTAACATGTCTGTGTGTCTTTCCCTCTCTCCCTCATGCTAATGTGTGGTTCAGCCTCTCTGCTCGGGAAGAATGGAGACGGTATAACGACACTGTTACTCCTACCTTTGCACTAATTTCACTCTCACCCTGTGTTACTGGTCTGCAGATGCTCTGCTCTGCTTGCATTAGCTCACATGCTATTACTCTCTTGCCATATAAACAGCGTTCATAGAGGGGACGAGGAAGAGATGTGATTGACTTTAGTGCTTAATGGACTGTGCATTAACATAAACACGGCACTGTTCCAAGACTTAAAGAGGACCTATTATGCTTTTGTGCTTTTCCCCTTTCCTTTAGTGTGTTATACAGTTTTTTGTGCATGTAAAAGGTCTGCAAAGTTACAATGCCCAACGTCCTGAAGTCCCGCCTTTTCTTCCGTAACGTGGTGATGTCACCAAGTAACATTTTTCTGTAATGGCTAGTTTGGCACGCCCTCAAACAAAGCTAGTTAGAGCGGAGCTGGAGCAGAGTCCAAAGAGTTTGGTTCGGTTGACCAATCACAGCAGAGTGGGCAAGCTGACCAATCAGTGCAGACTGGGCTTTTCGGCAGGGCGGAGCAGGAGCTCAAATAGAGCGTTTCAGACAGAGAGGTGCTGCAGCACAGCCGGTATAAGAAAAAAAAAAGCATTTTTTGAACAAGCATTTTTAAAGCATGTAAACATGTTCTAGTAGAAATCCAAAATACAAGTATGCACCTGAAAATAAGCATAGTAGGTCCTCTTTAAGCTTTTATGGCTTACGTCACAGAGATACACATGACTCACCTGGGTCATTAGGTAGAGCTAAACACAAAGCACCGCTACCATCCTGTTATCTGGCCTGTATTTGTCACAGTGATAGCCTTCTATTTCTCCTCACAGCTATACTTTCTGTTGGCTGAAGAAACACAGAGAGTATAGTCAACAATCTTAACGACACAATAGACAAACAAAAGCATAAAATAGAAGTTGTTCATAAAGAAATACTGGAGCTAATCATTGAGATAAATGTGGTTCTTCAGTTCGAGACTACCTCTCAGTGTGTATCTGTCTGTTCTCTGCAGGGTGATGCTGACATGATTTGATTTTAAAACCGCAGGACGCGTACCGTTTTTTCAAACAGTTCACTCTCACTGCAGCAGTCACCTCTCTTCAATAACAACCAGCCTCTGCTGCACCATCCTGAACTCACATTTCTCACTAAAACTGTTTATTCAAATGTGTTTTTGAGTCTGAAAAAAAGCCTGGATCCCTGCATGTGTTGTTGCCTTCCTTCACCCCTCTGTGTTCATGTACTAACAGTTCAGCTGCAGTGGTGCTTTAGTGTGCAGCGTAAGATACTAATAGGGATGGGACGATATAGGATTTTATCACGGATCACAATTAAAAAACACAAAAAGTTGATCGTGGTGAATTTCCATTATCGGGATAATCATGAATATTGTCACGAGTGACTTGAAAAAGCTGTCTAGCTCTCTATCATGGTAGAGAAGTGAAAATTAATTTAAAAAATATCATGTAAGACAGCTCAGACTCACACAATGTTGCTGTTTTTTTTATTTATTTATCCTTTGTTTATGCAGGGGGACCTTATGATTTATGATTACCTTTTTTAAGATTGTTTGTTTTTCACTAAAAAAAGTATAACATTTTTTTTTTTCTTAACAAATCGTAAGGTAAAGTGTTTCCAGTATGCTTTAGTGCCAGTTTTAAGCATATTTTGATGATTACCGGGATCGTGAATCTCAATTACTTTAGGCAGGATAATCGTGATATGAGATTTTCATATCGTCCCATGCTTATAGATACTAACGAGTGTTGGTTGTAGTGGTGCTCTTCTCTGTATGTGCATTTTGTTAGTCATTTGGGGGTTTTAAATGTGTGTGTGTGTGTGTGTGTGTGTGTGTGTGTGTGTGTGTGTGTGTGTGTGTGTGTCTCCGTCTCCACAGGCAAAACTCCAGCCTCACCATATGAATACGGCTCCTTTGGTGAGTTTTGGACGCTTCTGGTTCTGGTCGTGTCTTTGTTTGTGTG
Source organism: Sebastes umbrosus (assembly GCF_015220745.1). Taxonomy (NCBI): domain Eukaryota; kingdom Metazoa; phylum Chordata; class Actinopteri; order Perciformes; family Sebastidae; genus Sebastes; species Sebastes umbrosus. Next base: position 28,699,075 of record NC_051275.1, read on the forward strand.
GAGATCGAGATAAACAACTCTTTGTTTTTTTTCTCCAGCTGACAACGGCAGCACGCTCAGCTCAGAGGCCGTCACTGACAGCGCCACTTCAACTGACAACAACTATGGATACATGGGTATGGACACAAACACACTCCACTGGTTCACCTCTGTCATGTTGCAGTATGTTTCCACAGGCCGGCCTGCAGTTCACTTCCTGCGAGCAGCTCTGTTTCCCTCACTGGTTTCCTGTGTGTCTTTTCTGTTCATCAGGACAGGAGCCTTTCAAACGTCGCCCAATCCTCAATCACCTTCACCAGATAGCCATCCGCATTGGTGACACACTGCCGCAAAAATTGGTTGAATCAGAGTTAAACCAAACCAATCAGCACTGTGTGAATCATTCATCAATGAGACTTAGACCATCTTTACACCTGGCATTAACCTGGCGTCACACCTAGCGTCTCGTATCCAGATTGTACATTTACACCTGGTATTAATGTGTGTCTCCAGTGTCCACATTGAGATCCGATTGCTCTGTCCAGCTCAAACTGCCGATCCGATCACAACCTGTCCTCAGTGCGTTTTGGGCGCATTTACACCTGTACTTTCATGTGGTCGAGCACTATCCAATCACCTTAAACACATTTTAATGCCAGGTGTAAAGGGGGTATGAGATGTTGATGCCAGGAAGTGGCCAGAGTCTAATTCTAATCTGATTAAATTGAAATGAACAGCAACAATACTGATCCGAAAATCAACAATCATTTTAATATTTCTGTTTAATACGTTTGGAAATTGCGAATACATTTGAAAAGGTGTGATGTGTTTGAACACCTTTTTATCATTGAAAAATAAAATCCTTTAAATCCAGACGTCCGTCTAATTGACCAGATTGTTCAAACCAATGAATTGAAAAGCTATTTTCTTTATTCTGCCGTGACCTCCTCCCTCCTCCCTCCTCTCTCCTCTCTCCTCTCTCCTTTCTCCTCTCTCCTCTCTCCTCTCTTCATCAGATCGATCGTTGGACAGCGTCGGGCGAAGCAGGCATGAGTCTCTGAGCTCTGTGGAGGAGGACGACTACGACACGCTGGACGACATCAACTCAGACAAAAACATCGTCCGCACCAAAGTACGCCTCGTCTCTCCGTCTCAACACACAGTCACAGTCACGATGTTTAAATGTCACCTCTCCTCGCTGTTTTTCCATCTTACCTCGATGACATGTAATAATGTTGTTTCCTTAATACAGAAATATCTATGTGTGTCTGACCTGTCCCGCAAAGACAAGAGGATCCTCAGCAAGAAATACCAAATCTACTTCTGGTGAGGACGCCGGTTAAACAAAGAAAAACACGTAAAATCAACTGCAACGATTCAATAACAAAAACTTCTCTATCATCGTAATTAATAGTGATCTTCTCTCCAGGAATATCGCTACCATCGCTGTGTTCTACGCGCTGCCAGTCGTCCAGCTGGTCATCACCTATCAGACGGTACGCTGACGAGACATAAAACTGTGATATATATAAGATATGATAACAACATGGATGTTAAACAGACTCTCTGCCCTTCAGGTGGTGAATGTTACAGGAAACCAGGACATCTGCTATTACAACTTCCTGTGTGCCCACCCTCTGGGAGATCTGAGGTTAGCACGTGTCTGAATGTATTATTATTACAACTGCAGTATGGTTACTAGATTATATACCTGTGTTTACCGTGTTGTCACACGCTGTTTGTCACACACAGTGCGTTCAACAACATCCTGAGTAACCTTGGTTACGTGCTGCTGGGACTCCTCTTCCTCCTTATCGTCCTCAAAAGAGACATCGTCCACAGTCGGGCCCTGTTCCGCAACGACCTCAACGCGCATGTAAGACACACAGACGGATAAATTAGCTCACAATGTCACCCAGCAGAGATGGTTTCTCTTTTCCTACTGTAAATAATGACTGTTGGTGTTTGAAAACTTAGCGTCAGCATGTTACTGTTTAGACACTCTTCTCTTTGCTCTTTTAACATCTTGGTGAACCACAGCCTCACGTTATTGCTTTAATAAGTCAGAAATAGGACGTATTGAAGGGAGGATACTGTCACACCCAGAGACATTTGGAATATAGAGTCAAATTGAACTTCATTGTTTAATTATTCATTCATTTTTCCTCTCTCCGACCATACAGGAGTGTGGTATCCCAAAGCACTTTGGTCTGTATTATGCGATGGGAACAGCTCTGATGATGGAGGGCTTGCTCAGCGCCTGCTACCACGTCTGTCCAAACTACACCAACTTCCAGTTTGGTAAGACTGCTGCTTGTGTTCCTACCAGAACGGCATGTGTCCTCCTTAATGTTCAGAATCACTAGCTCGACTATATGATGTAAAATGTGCATCCTCCACACAGCTTTCTGTTGTTTCTTTGAACCTGTTTGGTTGCCCAGTAAGTACGGTTCATTTGGGCTGGTGTTAAAGCGGTCAATCAAACCCTGGTCTTGACCAGACAACCGCTTCAGAGTGGATTCTGGTGCGGTCCATTTGTGGTGTGAAAGCAAACGAACAAACCAATATGTGATTTTAAGCATGATTTCAAAAGCTAAACTACCAATAAATCCATCTGCTGATGGTGAAATCTTTTTAGGAAGCGATCTTATAACGTCAGCATGTGTATTTTCCCTGATTAATAGGTCAGAAAGCTGTTAAAACTGCTGTGCTTGTATCCGACTCCGTGTACTTTGTCAGTTCATTAACTCCATTAAAAAGTGAGTGACAGCGATCCCACAGTGATACGCCTCATGCGAGTGTCCGTGCATTCTCTGACGTTCACGCCAGTCATCTGGGAGCGTGCAAAGGGGCTTTTGTGCAGTCCTGTCTCTACCATTATTCATCATAACATGCAGCCAATTAGCAGTCTAATAATACTAATAATGCTTATAATCAGTTATTAATCAAAGAACAGAAATATATGCATCAGATTTCCCCACGTGGGTCCTGATGATGCAGGATGACAACGGCTAAAACAATCCAATCAACGAGTTATAACGTCATGTTTACTCCAGTGTGAACAGGAACCGGACCAGGACTAAAATTCAACAATGTATAATTTTTTTCTCCTCGGTCCGGACCAAATGAACCCAACTAGAGTTGTGAAAGCACCCTGAGATGATGAACAACACTGTTTAATACAGTGGGATTAGAGGTTTGCCAGTTTTATCCTCTATATTGTTGATGTTTTGATGATTAAGCGGTAGCACTTTGAAGCAAAGTGGAAGGAACTGGGTTCAGTTTCCTGTCTTGTGTAGCCACATTTACTCTGTTATGGCTGTTCAGGCTGGTATGCAGAGCTCCCTCTAGTGATGAAATCTATCTTTCTTTGCAGACACCTCCTTCATGTACATGATTGCTGGACTGTGCATGTTGAAGTTGTATCAGAAGAGACACCCAGATATCAACGCAAGTGCTTACACCGCCTACGCCTGCCTGGCCGGCGTCATCTTCTTCTCTGTGCTGGGAGTGGTACGTAAACACACACATACAATCAATCAGACCACAAGGAAGACGAGGCCTGGGTGATGGGGGATGTCTAACACATACGCAAAAACACATTTCCTAAAGCCTGTGACGGTGTGTTTGCAGGTATTTGGGAAAGGAAACATGGTCTTCTGGATCGTTTTCTCCGTGATCCACATTCTGGCCACTATGCTGCTCAGCACACAGCTCTACTACATGGGCCGATGGAGGCTAGGTATGATCAGAACTCCTCTCTCACAAAGTGCATGCATCTCTTTATAGAAATCATATGATCACTTTTACAGAAAATGATCTATTTAGCTAAAAACTTACAGAAGAAATGTGTGCTGTAATGCTGCGTAGCAACGCAATTAAACTGCAAACTTTACAGTCAGAATAATATTTGCTATGTTTTACTGTATAATAATAACTGCTAATAGGAATAAGGCCATTTTAAAGTGTCAACCTTGCCATTAACTGTGTGGGTGCTGTGGATTTGAACCTCTAGTGGACTAGTGTTTGACTGCAGTTAATATTTGTCTGCATATATTTGTGTTAGACTCCGGGATCATGCGCAGGATCGTGAACGTCATCTACACAGACTGCATCAGACAGTGCAGTGGACCGATGTACATTGTGAGTAATGACCGGAAAACGGCTGCATCAACATGAGTTCACGAGGAATCATAGTATTTAAGTTACCTGCTTCTTGTAAATCCTCTCTCCCCCTCCAACAGGACCGAATGGTTCTACTCGTAATGGGGAACATAGTCAACTGGTCTCTGTAAGTAAACAGTGTCTTCTTTTACTTAACGCTAAGTAGAGACAATAGAAATAAAAAGGACTACATGATGACATCATCTTTGTGTCTGTAGAGCTGCCTACGGCCTCATAGAGAGACCCAACGACTTTGCCTCCTACCTGCTGGCCATCGCCATCTGCAACCTGCTGCTCTACTTTGCCTTTTACATCATCATGAAGGTGTGTGTTTTGTGTGTTTCCACATTTTTAAGTAGCATTTAGATTTATAAAAGAGTAGAAATGCTTTGTATATCTAAAGCTCTTTTTTGTGTGTGTGTGTGTGTTTTAGCTGCGGAGCGGTGAGAGAATCCAGTGTCTGGCGCTGGTGTGTATTCTGTTCACAGCCGTGGTGTGGGGCTTTGCACTGTATTTCTTCTTCCAGGGTCTCAGCACCTGGCAGGTCAGTAACTCACACACATATACTTAAAAGATCATTTCGGTAGTTTTCAACCTAGACCTTATTTTCCCATGTTTTTGTGTCTAACTGACAAATGGGGACAATTGAAATTAGTCCAGTATTGAGGGAGAACGCTGTAACCAGCAGCAGCAAAACAACCTGCGAGGGCAAGTGAGCAGCGTTGTAATGTTACGTCCACTAAAAGTGCTTGTTTTTGCCACCGACAGGCTCAGATTGTTATTATAAGTGTCTGACAACATTATGGAAAGGACCCTACAGAGAAATAAAACCTTTTTTCTACCTTTCTCTTGATCCAGTCTGTTTGTTATTGTGTCCAAGTCCCGGTCAAGGAGAAGTCTCGTTGTGAAATCTGAATATCCGATAGACTCTGGCTCAAATAAATCAAATTCAAAGACCTCATCCACATTGTCGAAATCATCTAAATATTCAGCCATGACATTGAAAATCTTTTAGATAACACTAAGCTACGCTTTCTCTACTCCACCATGGATGTATTCCACTATTCCATCGTTGTCTTCCGGCAACACGCCACCTCGTCAGATTTCAGAATGAGACTTCTCCTTGAACTAGACTCTTTCCATAATGTTGTCAGACACTTATAATAACAATCAGAGTTTGTCATGGCAAAAACAAAAAGCACTTTTAGTGGACGTAAATGACGGTGCCAGCTTGCCCGAATAGCACCATATTTCAGCCCGTGAGCAGCTGCTGTCTACAGCGCTCTCCCTCAATTCTGGACCAGTTTCAGATATTGTTGTTGCTATTACTCAGTTAGATACAAAAACATGGGAAAATAGAGTCCAGGTTGAAAAATTCCTAAGTTACCCTTTAAGAGTCACACAGATTCGCAGAGTCTCGCTGTATTCCTACATAATGTGGCATTAGTTTACTCACAGTGTGTGTTTCTCTCTCCTGGCACAGAAAACTCCAGCGGAGTCTCGGGAGCACAACAGAGACTGTATCCTGCTTTCATTCTTTGATGACCACGACATTTGGCACTTTCTCTCCTCCATCGCCATGTTTGGATCCTTCCTGGTATGATCATGTTTCTTGCGTGTGTTGTTTTAGTTCATTCAGACATGCGGCATACAAACTAAAAATAAAACCTTAACGTGAACAACAGCCACTACAGTAAATACTTGACAGGGCTAGCTGATTAAATATATGTGTGATATTTTAAACATAAATTAAAATATATTGTTGTAATGGGAACTATCAAACTGTGTACTCACCCCTCATCTCTTTCGTTCCCTCCAGGTCCTCCTGTACATGGACGACGACCTCGACACCGTCCAGAGAGACAAGATCTTCGCCTTCTAGATACGTCAGATCTTCTGTGATGAGCTCAGCTCTTCCTCTCTGCCTTATCGTCGCTCTCCGTTTGCATCTCCTTCGTGTCCTGAACAAGCACAGCCAGTAGCCTGTTTTTCCCCAGGCTGTACAACGGGCACCAGCGAATCAGCCAGTCAGGGAAGGGCAGCAGCCCCTTCCCTCCACCTGTATGGACACTAATGTGCCAATGAAGAGCCTGAGTCTGACGTTGAGTGACGCTGAAGTGTTTTTGTCCTCTCGCTGCCATCATCAATGTAACTGTTGTAATCGATGTTTACTTCCTGCTGACGAAGATGATAACAATGTACACACTTGCTAAGAGAAAACTATCCAAATTAACTTATTTTATACTGTCCGCATTATATTTGACCTTCGCGTCAGCAATGCATTTTGAAATGACTGTTTGTATGCTGTTTATATGCTGTGTGTGTGTGTGTGTGTGTGTGTTTGTACAGGTGTGCGTGTGTTTACATAAATGTGAGAACATGTCCAGTCTGTCGGTGGCCTTTTAATGTTCTAATCATGTTCGTCACATACTGTGCTCTGATTGGTCAGATCTTGAAGCTAGCCGTCCTTCTCATTGGAGAATATTAATAATACTAATAATGATGATGATGATGATTGTATTTACTTCTCGACTGCCCTCAAGTCTGAATGCGAAGGTATTTTTTGCACTGTATTGTATGACAAAAAAACAGATTTTAATGTTAAACATTGCAATGAGCGGTTACTGAATAAAGGTCTCATTTCCAGATACTTTATTTGGCTGTTCTCTCTGTATGTTCTGATGTAATGGGGACTCCCGTCTTTAAACCTGATCTTCTGTAATCTATGAACATCCTGATAAGAACAAGAAATCGAAGTCTGATGCACGTGAGGTTCTCTGTGAATATAATACAGTATAATATTCAGGTAGGGCTGTCACAATATCAGATTTTCACTACACGATTATCATGGCCAAAAGAATTCAGGATAATATTATTGTGATATCTAGAAAGTTTGAAAATAATAATAATGCTATCAGTCAGATTCATCTTTATCTTTGTTAATTGTGTATTTTGTCTCTTTTTTTGGCAAATGACTTGTCAGAGATCGCTGTGATGTTTCCTGTTCTTTCACTAAATGTTTCACCTTTGTGTCGATATGGTTTAGCTGCCTGTTAGACCTCCTCTCACATAACATTTAGTAAAAGTCCTCATATATATTTATCAATTTAAACATTGATAATAATTAATAATTTACATTTTGGGATTCAGGGACAAATCAGAGACTGTACCTTTAAATGCTAAAATTGTAAGACATTTTCATTGAGTTTTTCGTCGAGAATACCAAAATCGAGAGATACTAAAAGAGTCACACCCCTAATGCATGAATATATATATAAAATTATATTTATTAAAATATTTTATAGAAAAATACAGTATTTATTTACACAGATATCTATGCACAAAAGACATGTTTTCTCTCCCTGCTTGCACACATATGTTAACGTTTAAAACTAATCAACAGCTCACCACTACTGCTCTGCCAACATCTGAGGCATATGGAAAAGTAATTTATGTAAAATAAAAGTGGATTGGCTTCATCTTTATGAAAAACGGATTCTAACTGATTTCTGACTAAAACAAACAAATCTGAAGAAATAAGTTAAAAACTTACATTTCACACACTAGTCACAAGTCACAAAACTAGTGTCATAAATACAAAATGTAGTGGTTAAAGTACAAAATAGAAATACATAATAACACATGTAACCTGTCATGAAATGAAACGTGACCTCTGTGCAGCTGTAAAGCACTACTTTGTAGTGTTACGTCCTGCCTGCAGCAGCAAATGGGTTCACAACATGATAAGTTGGAAGATGTCTGGGACGTTTTCAGTAAAAGAAGTATAATAAGTACAGTAAATACTTCTCTGTGATTGTCTTGACTTTCCCTTCTGACATCAAAGTAAACCATTTTTAAAACAGTTTGGCCCAAGTCTGGCACGGAGCTCTAATCTATAAACTTTAAGTGCTTTAAACAAGTCTCACAGCCATATCTAATGTTGGAGGATAAAAGCCCTCAGCCCTCAAACAGACGTGTTGCTCCCTGAATTGCCATCTCTTCCTCCAATCACAGCAGAGGAGGTCGGACTTTCCCTGAAAACCTTTGCACTGAAAGTTTTTTTTTTAAAAGGAATGCATCCAAGAGGGCACGGGGACGCTCACATGTAAACGTCACAACGCTGACGTGTCACAGTCATTAATGCTCCAAAGTCCTCAGTGACAGTCACAGTTCAGACAGGACTGAACTGTGTGCCATGTCCTCAGTAATGATAGACTCTGATCTGGTTGTTATCGTCCAGGCCCAGCTGGACCAGGCTGCTCTTGGTTGGAGGAGCTTGATAGCGAGTGAACAGAGGTCTGGAAGGCGGGAGTTAAAGACAACGACGGGCACAACACTGTGTTCATAAAACTGTCTGACAAGTAATGGTCTATAACAGATGCATTGAGATGAGGTTGAAATCTAAACACTGGGTTGTGTGTTCTTTAAGTAGATTCAACCCAAGACTAATATGTATGTGTGTGTGTGTGGATGAGTACGTGTGATAGAAGGATACATGCTGGTGTCTTTCTTGCGCATTTCCAGCCACCTCTTGTTGCCGTCAATCAGCCCTTGCAGCCTCTGGCCGTCGACCTCCACTGACTTCTGCATGTACCGCAGGCTACGACCATGTTCACTGAGATACACACAGACACACATAAGTACATTTAAGACAGCGAGGATGTGTGTGTAATCTATAATAATAGCATGATTAAAGGTGCAGGTTACCTAGCAGGAGTGTATGATGGGTATGCGGAGGTCGTCCCCATGGGGCTGGAGGCGATCGGGTCCATAGCTGCTCCTGGAGAACAGAACAACAGTTCAGGACCAACAACAACTGATAAAAATCATTTTTTAACAAGTCACATTAATGGTGCTTCACTCAGTCTAAAGCTAAACGAGGCGTCTGCTGGCGTACTTGGGAATATCTGGCTCCATCGGCTGTTGATGAGATCGTCGGAAGCCCTCAGCCCGCTGCTGATGGGGGTACTGAAGAGAGGGGCGGCTGCGGAGGTGCTTTGGGGCACCCAGTGCCAGGACGGCTCTGAGAGCCTCATTGGGGGATGCGGAGCAGAGGTGAAGGTGGCGGTTGGGGTGGAGTGTGGTTGAGACAGAGGCAGAGGGAAGGCTGTGTAGGGTGTGGGGCTCTGCCTCTGGGCCAGTGAACCCAACGCACTCAGGACGGTGTTGAGCTGCCCTGAGATATGCTGCAGGGACTCTGCTAACTCCTGGACTTTGTCCGGGACAGTGAGATTACCTCCTGATGAGAGAGTGAGGGAGGAATGGAGATAAAGAGAGGAACAAACCATCAGTATGGCAGGGCATATCCGCAATATAGCAATAATAACTGTTGGTAAAACTATGAATGTGTGTTACCTGTCCCATCTGGTGGGTCCACAGTGCTGCTGAGGTCAGATTCAGTCACATCAAAGGTCACCTTCCTCTCTCCTGCCAGCCGAGACAGATCCTCAAACAGCGGCTGAACGGAGAGAGCAGAGAGGCAGAACTACAGATGTATTATATTTGTATAATTTTTGTTTATAGATTCGTTTTAAGCATCAATTTTCACCATCAGCTACGACTAAAGGTGCTGGTTGACTTCATGAAGTCACTGAAAATATAAAAGCACTTAACCAAAGTATCACTTTAACTGAGTGTATTGTAATGGGTGTTTTCTCCTGACCTCTTCAGCTATGGAGCTCTCTAGCTGCTGGAGTTGCTCCTCTTTCCTCCGCAGGAGAGTGTTTCCTCTCTGAACCGTCCGCTGCAGCTCCACCACGTTTCTGGCCTCCTGACAGAACGAGGGAAAGAAACCACCACTCAAAATCAACCCTGTCTCACGAATCGTCGCACCAACTATTATTCAGCAGGTGATGGGGTCACGCTCCTCCCTACCTGCTGGAGGTTTCTCATCATCTCCTCAGTCACCCCTCCACCCTGGTTGGGGTCCTGGGAGGAGCTGGTCTGGGCCGCCCGCAGAGCTGCCTGCCTCTCCATCAGCCGGCCGCTCTCCCTCTCCAGGAATTGTTTGGTTTTTTGGATGGATGCGCCATGCGAGGAGATGTAGCGTCGGAACCTGGACACACAAGAGGTGTGGGGATGAGGACCATGAATACCAAGTATGCAAGAAAATAACAGAAAAGGTAAACAGCATAAATCCAACAGAAAAAAAACAATTCAAGAATATGGTACAAGAACCCAAAAATGTTTATGGTTTAACAGTTGAAATAGTTCTTTGAGTATATTGATATATAAATAATATGTATCATAGTATTACTAGTGGTAGTCGTAGCATCATTCACAGTGCCATTTCAGTTTTTTTTCATCCTGATTACAGTTTCAGGGGAAGCACTACTTGTTATTGAGGCACTAAAATCACATATTGGAAGAAATATTGAATATTGGTGCATCAGCAACCACAACAACTTTGCATTGCTCAGAGGCCTGAAACAGACTTATAGTTCATCTGTACTCTATAAATACCAAATAACCATAATTGTGCTTTCACAACCACAAATGTATTCTGTTTCCTCTCCTTACTCGTCCATGCTGCTGTGGCTGTCAGGTACAGGGGAGAGTGGCGGCTCGTCCAGGTCTTCTACATGTAGCGATGAGTCTCTAATGTCACCGGGGGGCGCCGTCGCCTCTGCTTTCTCTGCCTTCTTTTTGTCCTGTTTCGGTTCTGGTCTGGGGGAGGCGCTCACTCCTTCGCTTTGCTCCAGCTCACTGATAAAGACCATAATAATAATCATTTTAAAAACAGGAACACTGGAAATAATTACATTCACCTCAGTTAAATAATGTCTGAAACTAAAGTAAACGCATAGGATGTCTTGTGTAGGAAACTATACCTGACTGTTCGAGTTAGACGATCGCATCTGTCCTGCAGCAGCGCCACCTTGCTCTCCAGTCGCTCCTTGTCCTCCTTGGTCCTCCTACTCTCTTCCCTGTCTCTGTGTCTCTCCACTCTCAGCCTCTCCTCCCCCTCCTTGGCCTCACTCCTCTCTTCCCTCGCTCTCTGGAGGAGTTCTCTGGCTTGATGTTTCTCCTCTCTCATCCTCTCCAGCTCCTCCGTCAGCTGGTCTCTCTCCTGGATCAGCCGGGGTATGGCCTGGACACACACAGGTGGGGAAATAGGGGGTTGATAGATGGACTAGTTGGTGAATAAAATCTCTATTTCATGAGGAAAAAGCAGGATGTCCCACCTCTATCTGTCTGTCCACTTCCTCCTCTTCCTCCCCAAGCTTCTTCCTCCTCCTCTTCAGATCTGCTGCCTGATAAGAGACAGAAACCATTAGTCCATGTTGTTTAGGTTAGTGTATTAATAGTACATACAGTATGGGATAGGAGACCTTGGTCTGCAGCATGGCCTCCTGGCTCTTCAGCTCTTTGACTCTCAGCTCCATCTGATCTGCCAGATCCTCCAGTTCTGACTCCTAGTAGAAGAAATACCACAGACTTATTCTCTGGAATAAAGGCTTCACTTTATTCTACCTCAATTTGGTGAGCAAAATATAATTTATATATATATGTATAACCTAAAATGATTGAGATCAGCCCTACTTGAAAGGCAGTGTCATGACACCACTAGTTCAGCACTGCACTGTTAAGTAAATGTGTGTGTCTGTCTGGTCTCACCTTGCGTGAGTGCGTCAGCTGTGTCTTTTGTATCTGAGTGTTGAGCTGCAGGCGGAGTTTCTCCAGTTCGATGGCGTGCGAGGCCTGAAGATGCTCTCTGTCGTCCTGCAGACTAGAAAGCAGGCGCGCCCTCTGACCAGTCTCCTGCAACACAAAAACGCACAAACACAACATTTATCATCAATTTTCATTTTCAGGCTGAAGTTCTTTGTTGGTGCCTGCTGGAAACAAAAATATGGCACATTCATTTAAACTAGGGCTGTCAAAGTTAACACGATAATAACGCGTTAACGCAAATTCTTTTTAACGCCACTAATTTCTTTAACGCATGAACGCAACTTGCGTTCTTTAGATGTAGTGGGCTCAGTTTAATGCTAGAGTGAAGATACTGGCATCATATGAAACTAGAAAACCTAAAGAATTCATTGGTACCAACCAATGTTTTTGCCTGTTGGGCTTGAGTTTACCATGCTATGATTTGAGCATATTTGTTATGCTAAATGCAGTACCTGTGAGGGTTTCTGGACAATATTTGTCATTGTTTTGTGTTGTGAATTGATTTCCAGTAATAAATATATACATACATTTGCATAAAGCATCATATTTGCCACCTCCCATGTTGATAAGAGTATTAAATACTTGACAAATCTCCCTTTAAGGTACATCTGAACACATGAAAAATGTGTGATTAATTTGCGATTAATCGTGTTTAAATATTGTAATCGTTTGACGGCCGTAATTTAAACATATTCTACTGTTTCCACTAATACAAGAACAGGGTGAGGGCATGTAAATGCTAAACCCTCTGACCTCGTCCAGGTATTTCTCTCTGATGCTGTTTATCTCTCTCCTGTGGTCCTCTCTCAGCTGCTCCAGCTTCCTCTCGTGATCACGCTGCACTTCATCCCGCACTTCCTGAAGAACATCAGCCAGCTGACAACAGTGACAGTGAAGGTCAGTTTACAGCACAACAAGTTATATTCCAGTGAAAATGTTCTACACATGATGATGTAATTTTATGTGTCCTGTAGTCTAATAACCTCTCGGTGGTACTCTGACAGCTGCTGTTCAGGACGTGGACTCATGAGCTCCCTCCTCCTCTCTGGGATTTTGACCTTTATAGAGATAAAATAGTGCAAACAGAGACAGACACACATAAGGACAGATCATTAATCTGTGTTCCTCAAGTCCAATGACACCATGTACCACAAACAAAGTCGTCTGGTTCTCGTGGTGTCCTATCATACTCAACTATACAGTAGCACCAACAATTTATTTCCAAAATGGGTGTTAAATGCAGATTTTCATGGATTGTAACAGAACATATGTTGGTAAGACACCATCAGAACCAAGAATTCCTGCTCTTGCTGAACTGTACTGAAGAGTGTGACAGCAGGGTGAGTCAATAGATTTTGTGTAACACAACGTGTTGCGTCCTGCAAAGTTGGCTTCATGATGTGTTTTTACATATGGAAGCTGTCATCCAGGTTAATATGCCAACCTGCAAACATCACGCGGGTCAAGAACTCTATGAGTCATTTGTTTTTCACTTCAGATTGCTTAATAACAGTGACACTATTTGAATTTTGCTATTTGTTCAACAGATGTTTGTCGAGCTATTTGTTGTTCCTAGTGTTTGTGCATTTGTGCTAGGCATTCATTTATATTTTCATGCGTTTTGCAACCAAAATCGAAAGTGTTTCACAATCCAGTCACTCTGTTTCCCTGGTAACCCTGAATGTTTGCTAATACCTGGAAAAATCATTAACATCCCACAAGTTTCTTATGTAATGGAAACGTTGTTCACTGCTCAAGTGAATAGGACGGAGCTTAGCTACGACTAGGCAACGGGAGATATTTCTAGTTTGCTCAGCTCATAGAACCCTTTGCCCAAAGAACGTATGTTACCAAGAACTGGAAGTCAATTGTTGGTTCCAGTGCAACATCAGCACCCAGCAGCAAAGCTACGCTTCCACCATTTTGGACTGAAAGCGACTACCGGACGGCAGTAAAACTATAAATGTAAAAACTAAATTATTTATATTTTATTGTCATATTCTGCCGAATGGCCTTTGTTGAACAATAAAATATTATAAATATAATAAGCGTTTTCAATCCAAAATGGCGGCAGCGGCTGTGTAAATAAAACACCAAAGTTTCATCTACTATTGTTCAACACACTCATGGTGCCTTATGGCGCCTCCAAATGAAACTCGTGAGCTCGTGTTTACAACATGGGAAGTCGTGTACACGATATGCTCGGCGTTCGAGTGGTTAAGTCCTGAAAAACGCCGCTGCTAAGCAACGGCAATATCAACGTTACTGTCGGTGTCTAGAAGCCACAGAGATTAACAATTTGGCAAGCTAGCAAGTGGGTAACATAATGTAGTAAATGCAAAGGCATGATGACAGAGGAAAAATATGAGGCCGTTGGGAATATAAACGTTTTCCTCAGACATATAAAGTTACGAAGAAAAACGATATATGACTAAAATTAAAATATATTCACTTATTATGTACCGAAAAATGAACTTCCATGACCTCCGCCATTTCTGACAACGTCAACAAACATGACAGAAGTCGTAAACTCGGAGCGTTCAGAAACTTTCTACTTGTTGTGAACACCACAAGAGATGGGCGTTCATATGGACTCATCTCGTGAACACGATAAACGTCGTGTTTACCGTGTTCACGGGTATGGAATTTGTAGGGTTGACAAACAGTACACATGATTTGACAGTATGTTTAACAACAAGACTAGCTTTAGCTAGACTAAATAAAACGAGCCCGGCACAAGCAGGCCAGCATCACCTCGTGTTTCAGAGAGTTCAGCTTCTCCTCCCTCTCTCCCTGGATTCTCCTCCTCTCCGCCTGCAGCTCCTCTTCCGACTCCGCCCTCAGACGCTCGGTGTCCTTCCTCTTCTGGGCCTCCAGTCTGTCGCACTCCGCTGCTCGCTCTTCCTCTAGAGTGATGCGTAACTCCTTCAACATGACCTCGCTCTCCTCCCTGAGCACAGGACGCACATATCAGTGTTATACGTAATTAAATGCAAAGTGATTTCAGTTGATTTGCAAGGCTCATATTCCATAAAGCAGGAGCTCTCAATTGTTTTAATGTCTAATACAGTGTGTCTGACCTGAGTTGGTGTTGCTGCCTCTCCCTCTTCCCGTGGGCAGACTCTCTGAGCTCCTCCAGCGTCCTATCTGACTCCTCATTCAGCCTGGCCTCCTCCTCTCTCCTCTTGGACAGGAGACGCTGCTGCAGAGCCCTGGGGAGACACGTATACATTTATGGATGAAGAAATTGTTCTAAAAGTGAAATGTAGGTGTGTTTAGGTGGTATAAGGTGTAATACTTTCCATGCCTACCTCAGTCTTTCCTCGCTCTTCTCCTTCAGCTTCCTCTCCTCCTCCTCCTCCTCTCTCCTCAGCTCCTCCTGGAGGAGACGCATTCTCTTCTCCTTCTCCTTCATCATATCCTCCCTCTCGTCCTCCACATCTCGATCAGTCTTCCTTTTCTCCCTCACCTCCTTCCTCTCTCTCAGACTCCTCTCCTCTCGTTCTGCCCTCTTCCTCTCCTCCTCCTCCTCCTCCTCTTTCTTCCTCCCTTTCTGGATTCTCCAGCTTGGCTCTTCTTCCCGTGGGCTCTCATGGTTTTGTAAGGGGAGTTCAGCGTCTTCGTGTTGAGTGTTGGAGGTGCGGACCAGCCGACCTCTGGAGGTCTCAGGCCTTTGTAGCCCCGGAGACGTGCCGAGGTTTTCAGTTTTTAGACGGAGCCCGACACCTTGCTCTGAGTGGGACGGGCTGGAGAGGGAGGGCGAAGGGCTGGACTGATGGAGGACGAGTCGGTCAACTTTCGGAGCTGGAGGTTTGTCTTTGCCAGCAGCCTGCAAATGCCTGAAGAGGGAGAAAGGTGTTAAACATATGCTGCGTTCCATTTACACCAGAAATCGGAAGTTGGAGATAGGAATGACGTCACACCTGAGTTGACCGCGTTCCAGTACAACAATCGGAAAACTTTATGGGGTTTGCTAAAGCCAGGTTAGCCATTGTTAGCCATACCAGTTGATAACAACGCATTACTCCAGTATTTTGCTCATACAAACACTGAAGCAACATGTCCACAGATAGAAGTTGGACAGTACTGTGTGTACGACTGATTTAGAGACACAAATAAGACAGAAGTAATAATAAACGGTTTATTACTACAGCTTTTTTATTGCTGATGCACAGAGCATCTTGGATTTTGACGTCGAGGTTGGTGAAGTTCCTCTGACTTTCCAAGTCAGAAATCCGACTTCAGGGGGCGTTCCAGTTGAATCTGGAAATTTCCGACTTCCCTGTTCAAATGAAACTCAGCATATTTTATTAATGGACAAGTTGTGTATATTTCCTGAATGTCCATGTCCTTATTTTGACGCAGTAGCTGCATGTTTCACCAACATAAATTTAATAGTTGGGACTTTTACAAAGTTAATGTTTGGCACCTGATTTTTACAATTTCACAGCTGAAATCACTGTGAAAATGATAACTGATGAATTTTTGGGTTATGATGGAATAAATGGATCAAAAATTAACTTCCAATTCCTTGTGAGACCCTTTTCAAGACCTGCCGAGGACACACTTCTTCAAGAGATGATGCAACTGAGCACAGCAGCTGTTTTCCAGGAACAATATCAAAACAACAACAAACCTCTTGGCAGTCTCTGCCTTCTTTGTCTTCGCTTCCCCTCCATTCTCCTCTTCCTCTTTTGTTTCCTCTTTGCCGTCTCTCTCCAGTGGACTGACGGCGGCAGACAGGTCGTCGATGTCCAGAACCTTCTCCGACAGCTTTAGGATACAAAACCAGAACCGTTACAAAAACAGGTTGACAATAAGCAGTTGAACGAATGACTGGGTGCCACACTGCATGATCAGAGTACCTTGACATCTATGGAGGATGAAGCCTCCTCAATGTTCTCACTGGCCTCAGACTCCTGCAATAACAAACAAAAACCCTCAACGAATGAACTCACGTAAACAAAATTGCACAAGCGACACTAAACATCCAAGCATGCTGTGTTTTCTAAAGACACACACACACACACAGCATATGGCAAAAGCAGAGCCTACATGCAAACACAAGCGTGGCCGGAGAGCTGGCAAGGCAAACTGTAAAATCAGTCTGTAATCTAAGCAAGCAGACTCTGTAAAGTGGGGGAAGCGATGGCGGGAGATGAGAGTCCTGTGTCTGGTCAAATTGCTTGAAATCACCCGCCAATCTAAAAGCAGACAGACTACCAAAAGCCTGCACTGTTGATGTGGAAAAAGGGGATCAGAAGTTTCCAATCCAGTCCTCAGGGGCTCAAATGGATTGTCCTTTCACCAAATGATAGTCCAGTGTGTGCGAGCGATGATGTTCAGGCTGGGAGCCCCTAAGGCAGTGGATTCTGGGAGCTACATGCACCTGCTTGCAGCATACTTGCCAACCCTCCCGATTTTCCCAGGAGACTCATCTCTGTTCTTGCCGTCCCCCGGTTTCCTCCCGGGGTCACCATTCTCCCGCATTTCTCCCGATTTATGGCAATTTTTCACACCTTTTTCTCCTTTTCGTTATCTCAACATGTTTCTGGCACTGTCAGATCTGGCAATATCAGAGCAAAGTTGTTGTGGCGTGGCGCAAGCCATTGGAAATACCGGGTTTCAGAGCGCAGTGGTGCCGTTGTCACATCGTGTCTAAAAGGGCCTTCAGTGAGTGAGAGAAGGAGAGGGAAATGGAGAGTACTGAGAGAAAAAAATACTCACGCAGGAGCAGAAAATGAATGAATGAAAACTGATGAATATTAGCCTAGTTTATACCAGAAATTCACAGAAGTTCACGCCAAATTATTCAGTTTTCCTTCCTGACAATTAAAAGTAAAATCAAAAGTTGGCCTATGCAGTGTACTTATTATTTTGTTATTTTCATTCTTTAAAAGTCACTAGAATGCAGGAAACAGTCTCTGAAACTCAAATTCTGGGGGACGACCACCAGACCTCCCGTTTTGGTTTTGAAATCCTCCCTACTTTTGAGGTCTCAAGGTTGGCAAGTATGGCTTGCAGAGATCAGGCAGGATCAGGGTCGGGGTCGGGTAGTGAATGGTGGGAGAGGGGGGGTGTAAGCACACAGAGGCAACACCGAACCCTACCTCTGCAGGAAGGGGGGATTTTTTTGTCACATTCTCCATCTTGCCAGTTTTTCTCTTTTGGTCAAGCGTTTTAAGGTCACTCGGCATCGTCTCCTTGCTTTGCTTTGCTGGTTGGTCCCAAGACGTTTCAGTCTCAAAGACCTCCACGACTTCCTCCTCATCCTCCGATGCAGTTTGGGGCTTTGAGGCATCTGATTCGTTGTCTCCTTCCAGTCTCTCTAACACCTCCTCGTCACTCTCTGACAGCTTCCTCTGACTCAGGGAGCATCTCTCCAAGGCCTCATCGTTCTCCTCCTCCTCCTCCTCCTCCCCCTCCTCCTCCTCCTCCTCCTCCTTCTCTTGCTCTCTTTCGCTATTTACCTCCTCCTCCTCTTCCTCGCTCTCATCCCGCCCTTCTTCGTCATCTACGCTTCCCTCAAGCTCATCCCTCTCTTTGTCATCTTTCTCACTCCCTCCACCTCGATCACTTTTGAAGCATTTCTCCACAACTTCCTCGCTACCTTCCTCAAATTTCTGTTTTTCTTCTTCCACTTGCATCTCCTCTTTCTCCTCCGTTAAACTCTCCACTGCCTCGTCACTCTCTACGTTCTCTTCTTTGTCTTTGGTCTTAACGCAATTTTCCTCACCTATGTCTTCATCAACGCCTTCACAGCATTCCTCCTCTACCTCATCGCTCTCTAATTCCTCCTCTTCTTTCTTGCTCTCTATAGACTTTTTACTTCCTCCCTGCTCCTCCTCCATCTCTTCTTTGCTTTTTCTCTCATCTGCTTCCTCGTCCTGTGCCTCTCCATCTTCCAGCTCATTTCCTACCTCTCCTTTCTCCTCCGTCCCTCCCTCCTCTGCTTCCCCTCCTCCTTCATCCTCTCCCTTCTCTCTCTGAACATCCTCCTCCTGCACCTCTTCCTTCTCCTCCGTTAAACTCTCCACTGCCTCGTCACTCTCTACATTCTCTTCTTTGTCTTTGGTCTTAACGCAATTTTCCTCATCTATGTCTTCATCACCGCCTTTGCAGCATTCCTCTTCTACCTCATCACTCTCTACTTCCTCCTCTTCTTTATTGCTTCCTATAGACTTTTTACTTCCTCCCTGCTCCTCCTCCATCTCTTCTTTGCTTTTTCTCTCATCTGCTTCCCCGTCCTGTGCCTCTCCATCTTCCAGCTCATTTCCTACCTCTCCTTTCTCCTCCGTCCCTCCCTCCTCTGCTTCCCCTCCTCCTTCATCCTCTCCCTTCTCTCTCTGAACATCCTCCTCCTGCTCCTCCTCCACCACCTCATTTAACTCTTGTTCAGGACGTGCCCCCTCCTTACTGACATGGTTTCTGCAGCCCGCAAGTGAGGTCAGGCGGAGGTGGCGGCCCCTCACAGAGTCCTAGGTGAAGGCGGGGAATAGGAAGAAGAGTTCATCCGTCCCAGACAGAGGCACAGTGGAAGGCGTGCAGAGACAAAAGGGAGAGAAAGGACGGAGGAAGGCAGGTGAGGGAAGGAGGCAGACAAAAAGATTGTGACCTCCACTGAAAGACGGTTGGGGGGGGGTGATGATCTTGACATGCAAAACCGACGGATCGGGCATTTCACTGGGACAAAATGAGTAAAATAAATAAATAAAAACATGCATGTTTGCATAGAAAAACATACACATTGACTTGTTTTGGGTCTCTCTCACACTCAAACACAGTCACACACACAGGAGCAGGAGCAGTTTGATAAATGTGATTTCCTTGTTTCAGCGTTTCTCCTCCAAAAAAGCCAAAATGTATAGAAGAAATCACTGAATCGATATGCATTAGTTCTACTAAATCATTGGGACATTGTGTAATTGTGCATTACCAACTTTCATTAGTAGGTAATGTAAGAAATTCATAAATTAGGACAGACTTTTCTCAGAATCCAACGGCAGTCGTGAGGAGTTGTACTGGTCTATCCCAATGGGGATGAATATATAAGAGGGAAATTATAGTTTTGACAGTGATGACACATGC
Organism: Sebastes umbrosus; assembly: GCF_015220745.1. Taxonomy (NCBI): domain Eukaryota; kingdom Metazoa; phylum Chordata; class Actinopteri; order Perciformes; family Sebastidae; genus Sebastes; species Sebastes umbrosus. The sequence continues at coordinate 28,718,980 of NC_051275.1, forward strand.
TCCTGATATCTAGTTTCAGACAGCAAAGCAGTAACAGTGACAGTAGGAGGACAGCAGGACAAAGAGGAAGACACAGTGACAGCCGTGCCCGTAGGACAGATCCCAGCAGCACAGCAGCTACACCAACACGTCCCGGGTCACGGCGCAAAAGGTGAGAGGTTTAAAGGTCAAAGAGGTCACACGAGACAAAGAGAAGGAATAACAGATGGTTTAGAATCACAGTTCCATGAGACAACAAGAGAAAGTCCACTATCCGTGATAGAAACAAGTAGGCCTGCCCCAAACTACAAAATATATGTAGCATCTATATCACACATTATAAAGTTCTTATTATTAATTCAGGGGAGATACCCCAGGCAAAACATTGTTTTTCATGCATTAATCTATTTTGAGATGTTGGGCTATTTTGCTTCCATAAAATGTCTTCTTTCAGACTAGTGGAAAAAAAACATTCAAAATACACATTTAGGGGTTTATTTTACTACTTTGTCTATTTGTGTCTGTAGATTTCTCCTAAATTCACTAAAAGTTAACATTAGATAATGCCTCATTTGCATATTTAAACATAACATTTCAGAAAACTTGTAATACAAAAAAAGAATTGTCCTAATGTAAGTAATCAACTGGAGAAGTTTCATGTTGATATCTATTAGTTAATTGTTTTATCCTATTCACCTGTGGTGTCTTGTAAATGTATGTTATTTTTACAATACATATCTTTAAAGACAGTTTTCTTAAAATGATTTTTTCTCAGACTCTGAGCCAGAAGTCTCCACTTCAGTAGCACTTACATACACCAAACTTTCCAGTTTCATTCCTATCTATATTCTGAAGGTTTCTACTGAGGGGTTTGTTCATACATCATTCATAGCCTGATTTATAGAACATTTTAATCCTAAAAACGTGGCAATTTGTTTTGTTTTTTTTATGGCTTTTGACAGTATTTCATGATTTATGGAGAGATAAAAACAGATATTCAAAATCCCCCTCTGTAAAAACATTTCACTCTAATATGTCAACAAAATAAAACAAGAATTTTGAACCTGGCTTCATCTAATGTTCAGATTTCTGTTCTGGAAATGTATGCACATTAGCAGATATTTAATAAGATAATGCCTCATTTCAATATTTAAACTTGAAAAATTTCTGAAAAGGGCATGGAGTTACAAACAGTACATGGTACACAGAAATGGCAGAGAGAGCAAGAAAGACAAAAACAAAGGTGAGAGCCACTGTGGCCTTGGCCGTGTGTGTGTGTGTGTGTGTGTGTGTGTGTGTGTGTGTGTGTGTGTGTGTGTGTGTGTGTGTGTTTTACCTGTTGGGATGGAGGTTCAGGGCTGTGGTCTCCAGATAGAGCCAAGTCCTGCAACTCTGGCTCTGTTCTCTCCTCAGCTGGAGCTCCACCACTGGCTTCACTGTCCTAGAGAACACACACACACACACACACACACACACACACATAAACGTTAAAACCTTCCACTGGAACTTATAAACCATTAAATATCTAACACATTTATTTCTTAGGGAATTATCGTCCTGAAATATATCAGTATCAGTATAAGCCTGCAACAGCTGGTCTCATTTTCTCTTATTAGAAGATTTATTTTACGAAGACGTGGAATAGAATCAGTGCTGTCTACCTCATACTGTAGGCCTCCTCCAAGGGCATCCAGGTCGAGATGAAGGTTCTTCAATAACCGGTCTGAACCACGAGGACTTGACTGTAAAAGTGACAACATCTGGTTTGATAGGGACATAAAGTATACATCATCTTGCACTTGTTTTTAGGGTTGTACTGCACCTCATTATCTGAGATTTTATCATCATCGTCATCATCATCAAAGCCAGGCAGAGCGAGAGACACCCTCTCCTCCTGCCTGCTGCCCAGAACACTCGATGTTCCACTGCTCCGAGGGGCCTGACAGAGAAAGAGATTACATATAGTATTGTGTACAGTGGAATGGTTTGAGAGAGGCTACAAATGCAATAGTGTATCATCAATGCACCCCAAGGGATTTCTTTAGGGGCTCCAGTCCTCCGGAGCTGCCGAGGGACCGCCGGAGAGGAGGGGCAGAACCAGGCAGTGGACCGGGGACATCCAGACCTCTCAGAGGGGCCAGGCTGCCCAGCGGGGATGGTAGCGGTCCCAGGGATGAACTCAGTGCCTGTAGGAATACAGAAACAGTAGGAGAAGTAAGCATCTGGAGTGAAAAACATTAAAAACATTTAAATAATTAACTACATTTACAATCCCCACTAGGGCTGCTTTTCGGTATAGGTGATTTTTCACTAAAGAAAACATACTTATCAATATTATATTCCATTTCTGCCAATAAATCCCCCTAAATGTTACACACTGGTCCTTTAAAGTGAAGCATTTCTCCCACAAAACTAAAATATAACAACCACTCACTCCAGGAGTCTTGAGCGGCTCCTTCTTCTTTTTCTCTTTCTTCTCCTTCTTTTCTTTCTTCTTCTTCTTGTCCTTGTCCTTCTTCGCCCCCGTGCCTCCTGCGACGGCGGCCGTGAGCTGGACGCGCTCACGCTCCTGGGCCACCAGGCCGCGGTAGTGCTCGTCGCAGGGGTGATCCCAGGTGGACTGGCCCGAGGAGAAGTTGAAATAGTAGATGTCCCCCGTCACATCCTGGCTGTGGGGGAGGAGGGGGGAGAGGAGGGGAGTCACTTCGGCACCTCCAAAAAAGGCCCAGGAAAGAGAAGGACAGATGATGGGAGGATGGGTAGGTGAACAGAGAGATGTCACCTGAAATTGAATGCTGCACCAAATGAACTATATCATTTTATATAACCATATCTCAGAGATTTGTTGGGCCATGAAAAATTAAAGCTGCTTCCTAAGTTTTCATAGTGATGATGACTGTGCATTTTAGTTGAGTTAAAGGTGCTTTATACAATATTCAGAGCATTAATATAGCAGTAAACAACTATTTGCTATGTAAAGATATAGAGGAGTAATGTCTACCTGAGCAGAGAACGAAGTCGCTCTCCCTCTGTGCTTTTAGTACATGTTCGTGTATGTGAGCGTGCCCGACTGGCATTATTTCACTGCAACTGACATGATGTTGGAGCAAAAGAAGGTTGCTATGCATCTCCACCCTCAGGTGTCAAGAACAGACCTTCATCCTTGATTAGCTCCAAGGACACAAACACTCCTACATTACTGTCCAATACACTATAGGGCTGCAACTAACGATTATTTTCATTGTCGATTAATTATTTTCTCAATTAATCAATTAGTTGTTTGGTCTATAAAATGTCAGAAAATGGTGAAAAATGTCCATCAGTGTTTACCAAAGCTCAAGAGGACGTCCTCAAATGAGTTGTTTTGTCCACAACTCAAAGATATTCAGTTTACTGTCATAGAGGAGTAAAGAAACCAGAAACAAATCACATTTAAGAAGCTGGAATTTTGACTTTATTTTCTTTAAAAAATTACTCAAACCGATGAATCGATTATCAAAATAGATGGCGATTAATTTGATAGTTTACAACTAATTGATTAATCGTTGCAGTTCTAAATTACACTCCAGTAAATCGAACTTGCTGTGGGGAGTGCTGTGCTTGTATCTCTGGTGCCTCATTAAGGATCACCAAGACTGTTAACAGAAACTTTCAACTCTAATCAAGAGTAATAGAAACCCACTGTGACACCACAGCCTCCACACCAAATATGATTTCATAATAATACATCCATTGCTGCAAAACCGCAGCAAATCTTCTCTAGCCAGCCTGTCTCCCCTCACTTACCAAGGTTTCCACTCGGGAGGCAGAGGGGCAACGATGCCTTCCCTGGCCAGCCACAGGAGCTCCGGCTCACCGTCGGGATCAATGCCAATCTCTCTTGCGTACTCTTGGATCTCTGATGAGAGAGAGAGAGAAAAGTAGTAGTAGTAAATTATACAAAACAACACATGAGATTATAGAAGGATATAAGAGTTGAGGAGGGGATGAAAACTCAATAAATAAAACTATTTTAACGCTGCAGGTTTTCCATACTGCTGCTGCCAGGAATGATCATTATCTATCATCAGTAATCATTATACCTGTGTAAACCATGTAGTAAATATTTTATGTGATGTATACGTAATCAAGGCACAGTGAGGCAATCACATCCGTAAGGGCAGCCATACCCAGGTTACACTTTTCAATTTTCAATTTTTACACGTTTATTAAGTTCAGTGCAGGGTTAACATCAAAAACACATACAATTACTCAACACACGATTACATGTAAAGATTCAGGTTCCCATTAAAATTCCATAGCAATCTTTTCATAATTAATATTTTCCACCAAAACAGATCATACAGACTATACATTATCAAAAAAGGTCAAGAACAATGGAGTTTTAGGAACTTTCCACAATGACAGTTTTCTTTTTTCTGTTGTTGACTTATCTTTTAACATATAGTCATTGAAGACGTTCAACATAGATCTCACAACAATTTTATGTGGGACACAATACTTTCTCATAACCCAAACATTTCTTGCTTTCCATAGACTTTCTTTTACACAGTTAATGATAGCCCACCGTTTATCTACCTTAACTGTAGGATTTTTTTTGCATACCATGCAATAAGCTATATCTTCATAACACACAGGTATTCTATACAAAGCTTGCAGCCATGGTGACACGAGTAACCAGACCGCTTTAGCAGTTGGACATGACCAAAACAGATGTTTTATAGTGATGTGTCGGTTGCGAACGAGTCGGCTTTTTGAGCCGGCTCTTTTAAGTGAACGATGGGAGCCGGCTCCCGTCCGAGAGACGTTTTTTTTTTTTTTTATTAATTCAAGGCGGAATGATGGTACGATCTTCTCCGCGCCAAGGGCACTTCATGCACTGACTGTGACTGGATGTTGTGTTAATGACGTCCCTGCGACCAATCAGGTAATGACAAACAAGGATCATACCATCAAGCAGGGAGGGACGGGGGTGCGCGGCGCGCTGACGGTCTACAGGTACAGAACAGGAGGGAGAGGAGGAGAGAAAGAGAGAGAGGAGTGCGGTGCGCGAATAGCAGAGAAGATGAGTGACAGTTGGAAACGAAGCAGCATGTAAAATTACGGTATTCTGGAAATTATAATGTTTAGTATAATTATATTGAACTAATTTAATTTATTTTACTAATCATAGGTCAAAACTGTGCTAAATTTGGCTGACTTATAAAAGGCAGAAGTGGTAAAACGAAGAGCCGTTTGGGAGCCGAAAGGGCCGGCTCTTCTTGGTGAGCTGAGCCAAATGATCTGGCTCACTAAAAAGAGACGGAATTCCCATCACTAATGTTTTACCCAGGTTACAGCCATCACCACTGTGTACCTTGTTCAGAGGGTGTATAGCTCTCATCATAGTCCTCCTCAAGGATCAGCTGGTCTCCTATGAGAGCAGCTGCAGTCATGGTTACTGCAAGAGAAATGCAAAACAGGGTGAATGGCACAAGAAAGAGAGAGAAGACAGGCTGTGTCAGCTCTGTCCACAGAGACAGGTGGAGACAGAGCATCATTTCCTTCTACAATGTAGTACATATGAAGAAATTAGAAAAAAATTCTTTACAAAAATTATATGTAAACTCCAAGATTTTGATTCCCTCTCTGACCAAACTAAAATACAACATCTACTTGGAGAAAATAGTGTCATCGCCATAGAAGCTGCAGGATATGTCAGTGTATGTCACAGCCTAAGAGACAACCACAACAACAACACATAATAGATGTAACTCACACTCTGCCTTTTGTTTACTCCTCTACTTCATGGGTTGTTTTTTTGTGTTGTTTTATACATTTATTCTTTGATATTGCAATATATTGTTATTAATTGTTTTTATTTTTTTGTTTGTTTTATTGACACAACAATCTTTATTGTTGTCTTCCACTTACATGCATGTTCTTTTTAAATATCTATATATTGTAGTGTGCTTAATGAATTGTATATATATATATATATATATATATATATATATATATATATATATATGTTTTTATTTTTATTTTGTTCTTTTTATTTATTATTGAATTGACGCTTTGGCAATATTGTTCACCTGACAGTCATGATCAATAAAGAAAATTGAATTGAACTGAATTGAAAATTGAGAGAGGTGCTTGTCACAGCCTAAGAGACAACCACAACAACAACACATAATAGATGTAACTCACACTCTGCCTTTTATTTACTCCTCTGCTTCATGGGTTTCTTTTTTTTATTTATCCTTTGATATTGCAATATATTGTTATTAATTGTTTTTTTTATTGACACAAAAAACATTAATTACTTCTTTATTGTTTTCTTCCATTTACATGCATGTTCTTTTTTAAATATCTATATATTGTAATTTGCTTAATGAGTTGTATATATGTATATTGCAATATATTGTTATTAATTGTTTTTTATTTGTTTTATTGAGACAACAAACATGAATTACTTCTTTATTGTTTTCTTCCATTTACATGCATGTTTTTTTAAATATCTATATATTGTAATTTGCTAAATGCATTGTATATATATATACTGTATATATGTATATATATATATGTTTTTGTCTTTATTTTGTTTCCTTTTTTTATTTTTATTTATTATTGAATTGGCAATATTGTTCACCTGACAGTCATGCCAATAAAGCAAATTGAGTTGAATATAGGATACTGTATATGCAGACAACTACAACAAGTTGACAACAAAAGACTTCTTGATTTGTGAGAGAAGATTTTAACTTGCTATAATGCTCAGCTAATAATATTAACACTTCTTGAATGTAGTACAAAGAACAGCTAGGGCTAATTAAACATTTCTGAAGCCTTTGATAAACAGTTAGGCCACATTAGCATCTCTATAAACACACAAATATCGACGTGAAATCATTTTAAAGACAGAAATGTGTGGGACAGCTAAGCTAATTAAGCTAGCATCTCAGCTAACTGAACGTTAGCTCAGCCAGATAAGTAGTTAGAGAACAGCTTATTGGTGATGAGTTATTTACCTTACAGACTTTTAATCGTTCTCTCATTAGCCTCTGTGGCGATACCGACTAGTTGTCAGTAGTTTAACGCAGACATTGTGAACGCAGAAGAGGAGAAAGACACGAAAGTTACAGCTAACAACGACTTCTCCATCTCCAAGGACGCTTCAACCGCTTCCTGTTGACGATGGAGACGTGGCTCTGATTGGCTGAGCCACATGAGGCGTTCAGGTGTCCTCGTAATCTCCTAATTAATTTTTTATTTATTTGCACATAATATGTGCAAATAAATTAAATTAATTATACTTCTACTCCTCCAGAGGGAAATATTGTACTTTTCACTGCACTACATTTGTCTGACAGCTTTAATTACTTTACAGATTTATATTTTGTATTAATAATCTGAATCAATTAATAAATTATGATGTATTATTGTAGATTAAGCTGCCCAGCAGTTATTTAAAATTTCCCTTGCCATAACCAGCTGCAATATTAATGTGATGTATACAGTAATGCATCAACACTTATAATCATATATATATATATATATTATTCTGACATTGGCCATTCTGCATAATAATAAGTACTTTTACTTGTGATGCTTTTACTCAAGTAAGGTTTTGAATGCAGGACTTTTACTTGCAACAGAGTATTTCTACACTGTGGCATTACTACTTTTACTTAAGTAAAGGTTCTGAGTACTTCTTCCATAACTGGCAACACATAAACATATTTCCCTTCACGAGTAGAGTAACATCACACAGCTGCTCAGCATCAAGGTACTATTTCAGTCCTAAACCACACAAGAGGAAGAAAAAAGAGTGAGAGGAGGATGAATGCATGACTATGTAAGGATTACTGACAAAATGTAAGCCTGGTCCTGGATCTCTGAAGTGCCTCGTATGGTTAGGAGCTCATTCCCTACAACATACTCATACACTTGTTAGCCTAGTCCTGGATCTCTGAAGTGCCCCAGAGGAGAAAAAAAACTATAACAAAAAAGAAAGAAAGATCTAAGCTAACATCATTTTAAAAATACAACAAAGGTTAAACAACAACAAGAAGTACACAAAATGTGCAAAAAAAAACTAACCAAACAGTGGAAAACAATCCAATAAAAACATTGAAATACATACAAAAAAAAACAGTACAGAAGAAAAAGAAAATATATCTAAACATATCAAAAGATAATTAGACATCATGAATTAAATGTGATAATAATTCCCTTTTAAAATGTTAAAAGGATAACGAGCTCTTAATGTATTTTGGTGTTCTATATTGGTTCACTTGGTTCAATTCATCCGCTTCGTAGCGAAATGGAACTTTTAACAAAATTGACTTTAGTGTCTTTTGTTTTGATTTTAAAATGTCAGAGAACTGTTTTTTGATTCAGCAGGACTAGAGAGAAAAGACATTATTACAGACACATTTATTTGATTTTTATTAATTTACCAATATTAATCCATTCAATATAGAGAAGCTATATGCATAATATTTCACACTGCACTTGAAAGCATCATTCATTGTATTAAATACCACTTTCCATCTATGTTGTTGCTTTCCTCAAGAGCAAAACAAGTGTATGAGTATGTTGTAGGGAATGAGCTCCTAACCATACGAGGCACTTCAGAGATCCAGGACCAGGTTTACATTTTGTCAGTAATCCTCACACAGACATGTATCCATCCTCCTCTCACTCTTTTTTCTTCCTCTTGTGTGGTTTAGGACTGAAATAGCACCTTGATGCTGAGCAGCTGTGTGATGTTACTCTACTTGTGAAGGGAAATATGTTTATGTGTTGCCAGTTGTAGAAGAAATACTCAGAACCTTTACTTAAGTAAAAGTAGTAATGCCACAGTGTAGAAATACTCAAGTTGCAAGTAAAAGTCCTGCATTCAAAACCTTACTTGAGTAAAAGCATCACAAGTAAAAGTACTTATTAGTATGCAGAATGGCCAATGTCAGAATAATATATATATATATATATGATTATAGTTGTTGATGCATTACTGTATACATCACATTAATATTGCAGCTGGTTATCGCAAAGGAAATTTTAAATAACTGTCGGGCAGCTCAATCTACAATAATATATCATAATTTATCAGTTGATTCAGATTATTAATACAAAATACAAATCTGTAAAGTGACTAAAGCTGTCAAATAAATGTAGTGCAGTAAAAAATACAATATTTCCCTCTGAGATGGAGTGGTGTAGAAGTATAAATAAAGTACAAGTACCTCAAAATTGCATTTAAGTACAGTACATGAGTAGATTTACTTAGTTACATTACATCACTGTGTATCGCAGTTATTTCTGCCATCGTTTCTTAAAAGGAGCATTGAGTAATTAGTTTGGAATCCCTTCTAATTAACTAAAAAATCCTCATATTCCTCTTTTCACCATGTCTTTTCTGTATGTCAGAGTTCAGCTGGTCCTGTTGAAAAGTCTCCCTCACTGGGCACATTATATTAAGGATAAAGCATTTACTCTGTTGAGTAGAAACCACAGCCATTTTCTTAGAAACATCAGAGCTTAGTGGAGGATTTGAGCTCCATGGGGATGTTGCTAATCTGTTTGAAGATAGTTATTCTTTAATTTTACATATAAAAACACATTTTAACACTAAAATGTCTTTATTGTGACTTCAAATACTCTTTTTAAAATGTGTCGTAAAGTAGCTTAGTAGGAGTGAGTTGTTTTTTTCACAAAGGGGAATGGTGATGTGTTTTGCATGTGTCTAAGGATCCCCTGTAGTGTTGCAAATGGCACTTTTCTGTCCCAAAGCCTCTCATTCACAGCCAGGAGCTGCATTAACACCGTGTTGCTAAATGGTGTCTTTGTCCCGTCTCGGAGCCACGGCGTGATATCAGATTGTCGTCACTCCTCTCATGCAGCCCATTGTTGATTGTTGCCTACAACAGAGTGCATTAGAGCAAGTTTCCTGTCCGCAATCTTGCAGAAGAGTTTCAGAATTCTATCTGGTGTAGAAGAGTATGATTAAAGCTTCAAACATATAACACTATTTTACTTTGACTTTTATCCCAATCTCTCTGCTCAGGGCTTTAACCACAAGAGGGCAGACGAGGGGAGGACTGATGCAACATGACTGGTCTTTAGTCCACCTCTCTGGCGTAGAAGCGGTGGTGATGTGACTGAACTCAGTAAATTACTCCAACTCTCTGCTGTGGTGCCATGAATACAGTCATTTTTCAAATATCCCCTTCTGTTCAATATATATTTCCAAATTGTGGTCCTTGACATCGAGTGTTCCGGTAAAAATGACTGTCCTCCCAGCCTGTGTTTGTCCATAGTGTGGGCGGTTTGGGTGAATGGCCTCTACATCTTGGGCAAAGGTAGCTTTCGCATTACAAACAGGCCTTGAAACTCAGATGTTCAACATGACACCTACGCACCAAACAACATATCCCACAGTGCTAATGTGGATTTCTCTCTCAGCACCCCCAAACATGCATCATGCAGTTTTTGAATGAGCCAAAATATGGAAGCCGTGAAGTTCATCTTGTTTAATGTTAAAATATGAGTCAACTCATCCTTTTTTTTCATTTAAGATGGTGGTAGATGTTACATCTCTGTTGTCCATTTCATGAAATTTTATTTGAAGTTGAGAAAAGTGATGTGTTCAGGTTCTTTCACCACTAACTGATGGGTTCAATTCCTTGTTTGGTCACTACGTAAAACCAGTGGTGGATAAAGCATTAAAATAATTAATGTAATAGTCCCAATACATTTAAATAAAACTTTTTAGACAAATATGTTTATTGACATTTTTCACATAACATTGCACATAAAAGATGCATAAAAAAGGCAAACCTTGACACATTAAATACTAAGATCATATCTTGGTGGGAAAAAAAAATCTGACTCTTAATAATAAAACCGCTCAGAATTAAAAAATAGAAAAAAAATAATAATATATATATATATTTATATATTTATATATATATATAATTATATAATATTATATACTTTTTTTTTTTAAAAGATGAACAGTAGATCACTACAAGGTCTTAGCAAAATCTGAGTCCCAAATCTTATAAAAAGTGTTGTATTTCCCTTTTACTATATACTGTATGTCATTTTCTCCATAGCTAGACAATGCAACAATCCATCAACCCAACTTTGTACATTTAATATATATATATGTATATATATGTATATATATATATATACATATATATATGTATGTATATATACATATATATAGTCAAACTAATGATTTCAGAATTTTATACTTGTAAAGTAAAGAAAGCATTTAGCAGATATCAGCTGACAGGAAGTAAACATGCACCCAAGCTGTTGCCTAGCAATGCAATTCCATTGAAATGTGCTAAAACAGAGCGTTTCAGACAGAGGGTAAATACAAGCATATTCAAGCAGACAGTATGAGAAAAACAAAATAGTTTTTTTAATATTACAGCATGTGAACATGTTCCAGTAGAAACACAAGTACAGTCCCAGTACCTTAAAACTGTCTTTCAACTCCTCTTAAAAAATAAAATTGTGCATGTGCAATATGTATTGTTACCTGTACTGTAAGGTGTGTTCACGTTTTTAAATAATATCCTTTTTTTAAACATTTAAAGACTCTGCAGCAACAACAGTTTACTGTCACATTTGCTGTTGCATCATCTTTTAGTGTGCAGCTCTTCACTTGGGCACATGGCAGGCCCTAACATTTAATTGTGCACTTCATTATCTTTGGAACAGTCTTAAGAGCAGTGAATGGCCACAGAGGCTCATTAAAGGAGAAGATAATGTTCCCTATCACCGGTCAGAGCAACTGAACTCACTGTGTGGCGGTTGGTGGAGACGTTGCTCAAGTGTGTCCTCGTTATTCTCTGATTACGTGAGCGTTCGTCAGTACTTGTGGGAATGTGCTTTTGAGAGTTTGTGGAATATTTTATGATTAAACAACTGTATGTCACCTTCATTTTGCTCCGATTTAGGTCCGTGATTCTCAAAGTGGTGATTCTATATATTGTATATTTGCGACATCACTAAATTTCTCAGTAAATTGAGCGTTTCAATACTTTCATATGGTATTTATTCAAACCTGCTTTCTAATAAAAAAGAAAGAATGAAAATCTCACTTTTTACAATGTGGGACTTTTAAATTGAAGCACTGAAAGTCAGCTTTAGTATGGTATAAGTCTGAATGTCTGGATTTATTAAGACTATGCCAGTCTTTATTACTGGTAATTTTCTGAAAGCTTTTAAGATAAATTACCTGAAATGTAGGCACATTTCCCCACTGAGAGACTAAAAATTATAATCTCATCTTATTTTATCTTAACATGATTAAATTTTTTTCTGTTCATCACAATGAAACTGAATTATTTAGGTTGAAAAGTCCTTGGAAAATGTTCTCTCCTGTATGGGGTCCCTGTCCCTAAAAAGTCTGAGTACCCCTGATTTAGGTTATCTGAGTTCAGGGTGGATTTTCAAGCTGTACAACCCACAGGGCGATGCATCCTACAGTGACGCTCTGCGACCAGGGCTCCGGTCCAAATATCTGTATTAAAGCAGAAGCGACCTCAACAGATGTGACATTGCAAAACCACAACACAACAGTTACTTGGGTATAGCGATCTGAAGTGGCTGGAGAAAATGAGAGAGAGAGCTCCACACTGTTGCTTACAGCTGAGATAACCTCCCCTGCTGGTTTGAGAACAGTGCTCCATCACGGAGGCAGCTGGAACAATGACGTGACCTTTGAACCTCAGCCAGCGCCTGATCAAATGGTGGATTCGCTGATTAAATATTTATCAGCTCCAGGCAATTACCCCACATCTGTCTGGCTGTTTGATGGTCACTGTAAAACTGGTTGTTGATCATCAACAAAGAAGTTCCTTTTCTTAGAACGAGACTCTAGAAACCAGTTGGCTTTATGTAACCATTAAAATCTTCTGTGATTTAGCCCCAAATAGTTATCAGTCAAGAAGTCCCTCAATTTAAGCATTTTGAAAATATCCCTAATTTTTAGATTCTCCAAATTTTTCCGCACGTTTTAAATGCTTTTGTCGCTCGTCGTAATAATTGAGTTGCCTTGAATATCAGGAAACATGCAACCTTAGCAACTGTCTTGCCATCTAGGTGGTTTGTATTGATAACAATTACAATGGCAGTAATCTGTAGACGGCCCCGTGTGGATGCTGAATCAACATGGTGACATGCAAAGCAGTCTCAAAGGTTGATGTTCCAGATAAGTGTAATTTATCTGACAAGGCCTGTTTCACTCCTACAGTCAGCAACTCTGAGCTCAGAGCAGTGAGTGGTTCAGACTGTGTAAACCACATACCCATGGTGCGTCAGAGGCTGTTTGATTTAAGTATGATTTTGATTTTACTGACAAATGGCCACTATATGTGTTTTGCTAATTGGTGTCAGACAAATGGCTAGAGTTGATAACGTTAGCCCGAACCCAGAAGCAGGAATAGACGTAGGTGACAGCTCCGTCACCCCTCTGTCTTCACGGCCTCATCAAGCTCAGCTTGGCTCCCGCCCATAAAAATGTAAAGTGAGTGAGTTTGTAGGCAGGGGTTGAGAGTGCAGAGAGACACCACGGTGGCAAATGATAAATAACAAAGGCAAATGGAAGTAGAGAAATACAAAGAAGGGTCAAAGGAAATGCTGCAGACCATCACAAAGGGAAATTTGTTTTATGGTTTACACTCCTGAAAAATTTAAATTCACAAATGTTATAAAATCCAACAAAACAGTCCTGCAGTAAATGCAGGAAAGGAATGTTGAGCTTTTGTTGAGACTCACTGAAAAATACAAGCTCACTTGTACCATAAACAGGCACATAATGAGACCAGATGCGGCTCATTTGATCCACCATGTAGGTGTACTTTCTGATAGTCTGAGGTACAAATTCGGCCTGAACTAAAAACGTACAACTGTGTTCTTCCAGCATGCTGTAGGTACTGTAGTGAGCAGAAGGGTTTTTCCGAGATCAAAAGCATTATTGGAGAGAGGTTCATTAATTTCCACCCAATTCGGTAGTTACAGTCAGTTGTGGCGGCACACTGAATGGATTACAAGGTAGTTAGCCTATAGAAAAAGCATTATCTTGGATAATGTTCTTATATTGCTAATTCGCTGTGCTGAACTTGTTTTAACTGAGAGTAAAGTCCTTTTGTAGTGTCAGTTGCCTTGAATGTCATATAATGTGTGTGACTGTATATGATTTGGGTTCTCGCTGCCGTATCTTGCTGCTTTCTGTTGCACAAGATATGAACTGGACATGTTGCAATCGCTCAGAGCTCAAAGTATTGACAGTGCAAGATTGTGAGAGTGATGGTATTCAGAGAAAAGTGCATTGACTGTATCGGCTACTGTAACTACTGTGCTGTATATGCAAGAAACACAGAGGCCAGTCTCTTGGTTACAGTTGATTGCCACTGACCACTGAGGACAATGATTAACCTTGCTCCTAATAACCCGAGACTACTTCACTCTGCAACATTTTCTTTCTGAAGACTTATTTCTACAGCACATTAATGCACAAGTATGACTGAAAATGTGTCACCTACTCTGTTTTAAAGGGAGACTACGCTTATTTTCAAAATTCATACATGTTAATCTTATGGTTTAAGACAGTCCAAAAATATCAGTAAACATGAACAACTCTCTCCAAAATCCAAAAACTAGAGTGATAAAACTCAACCTTGTCATGTCATAGAGTCCATAGACAACAGGTGTGTTCCAATCACCTAGAAGTTCACCGCAATAGAGAGCCGAAGTCCCTCTCCTTCCGGTGGACCACCATGGGACCTTATTTCGGAAAACATATGAACGGTAGTCAATGGCGAGTAACAAATATTTTTTTGATCCCGTTTTAATTGCGCCCTGAATCACACATATGATGTTTGTCAATTTAAAACGTAATTTTGCAAGTCAAGAAAGTCACAGTTTGTTGTAAAGCTGATGAAATATAAAACTGTGAATTCATGGCGCAATTCAAACGGGATCAAAAAACTGATTTATCTCTCTCCATTGACTACCTTACATATTTTTTCTGAAATAATGTCCCATGGGGTTCACAGGAAAGGGCTTGACTTTGCCTGTATATGGCATCACGTGACGGACACAGGAGTTGTAATTCCACGGTTTTGCCACAATGTAAAATTTATAAAGGCCTTTACTTCTCTGGTTTCTAGCTTTGAGAGTGATGTTCACAAATATTGATTGAAATTTCCGATAGAAATAACACATTGAAATTCTTAATTTAGGTGGTGTTCCTCTTTAAGTAAAACCTTTAGTTACTGAACTGACTTTATATCATTCTTTTTTCTAATAAGGGAAATTAATTATATCTTATTGGAAATCTCAAAAGAATAGAAATGAACCTTTTGATGGACATTATATGCGGGTGTGACAGAAGACATCATAGTACCTATATGATATACGCATATATCTGTATAATTAGAGATAACTTTGATCATTCCTATTCCTCAAATTACATAAAGCCATGGTGGCAAAGTCCACTAGTGCTAGGACAACAAACAACAGCATGGCACACACACACCACTCTTTGACCTACAAATCATCATCACCATCCCACACACACACACACACACACCAGCCGCAAACTTTGTTATCTGAGATAAGTCTGTCTTGATACACTGTTCTCCACTGATTACTGCTTACAGTACTTACGTGGTATTGTGTGGGTCTGTGTGCATGTGAGCACATGATATTCACAATTTAGTTACGGCAGATTGAATGAGATTACATTTGAGAGAGTCGATCGATCGCAACGAGTCACTGTCTTGTTTGTTCTTGTTTGTTTCTCTTGGCAGCGCTGGGACTGTCAATAATGTGGCTTTCCTGTCCCACACACTCTTCTGTAACAAATGGTAGGCCTATGCAAGAAAATGACTGGGAGGGGGGGTCAACCTAAACTGTTGTTTGAAATGTATGCTGCAAAAAATGTAGAAAATAAAACAGTACCCAGTACAGACCCCTGCGAGATACCTTTGTGCAAGGAAATTTGAACTTTTTTCTATATAGCCTATTTACTTTTCTTCCAGTTTATTCCCATTCTTTCCACCAATGTTCCCAGCTCTCCTGTCTCTCTACTTTTTGTTTGATATCATAAAAAAAACAAAATGTTCTGTCTTGTCACCCCCTCACCTTTTTGTCTTCTTTTGACTTCCCCAGTTTAGTTTTTTAGAAAATGTATGTTTAAATATGCAAATTAGGTATTATCTTATCAAATATGTGCTAATTTTCATACATTTCCCGAACAGAAATCTGAACATTGGATGAACATTGCATGTTGACATATTAGAGTCAAAGGTTTTTACAGTGGATATCTCTTTGTATCACTCCATAAATCAGAAAATATTGTCAAAAGCCATTAAAAAAACATTTCCGCCCTGTTTTTAGGAATAAAGTGTTGTATAAATCAGGCTATGAATGATATATGAACAAACCGCTCTGTAAAATCCTTCAGAATATAGATAGGAATGAAACTGGAAGGTTTGGTGTATATAAGTGCTACTGAAGTGGAGACTTCTGGCTCAGAGTGAGAAAGAACATTATTTTGAGAAAAAATCCATACATTTTAGACACTACAGGTGAATAGGTTAAACATTTGTAACTAAAAGACATCACCATGAAACTTCCCCCGTTAATAACTTACATTAAGACAATAATTTTCTGAAGTTTTCTGAAATGTTATGTTTAAATATGCAAATGAGGCATTATCTAAAGCTAACCTTTGGTGGATTTAGGAAAAATCTACAGACACAAATAGACAAAGTAGTAAAATAAACACCTAAATGTGTAGTTTGGATGTTTTCTTTCCACTAGTCTGAAAGAAGTCAAGCAAAATTCTAAATCTCAAAATTAACAATTGAATGAAAAATTGTTTTTTTAACCATCTTCAAGGCTCCGTCTCCACACCGAGTTGTTTATGAGCAGCTTGGCTAAAGGACAAATGAGAAACACTTTTATCAAACTGAAAAGAAAATGCTAATAGCTATCCCAGAAGTACCACCATGTCCTAAAATAATGTGGTGAATTTGCTGCTAAGAAATGTTGGGTACTTAAACTAAAGTTACAGTGCATTTATGATACTGATAATGTAAAGCAAATATGTGTGTGACTGTGAGTGTGTGCTGAGCCATGTCCTCCCAGCAGGTGACCATTGAACTCTCAACCCAGTCATCCTGCTGAGGGAGATGGCAGGGGGCTGAGGTCCACCTCCACGGAGACACACAACCCTCACACCTCCACCCCCCCGCCCCTCCTCCACACATCACCCGAGCACTATATAAAGTCCGCTCTGCCTGAAGTTGTTCAGTCTCGTCACGAACTCCACTAGGTAAGACAAGAAGCTGCTGTGGCTCTTTACTGGGACGTAGAATAGGTAGTCAGACAAGAGCTGGACGACTTTTTCCATCTGTAAACTTTGATAAAGTTGTGTCAAAAAATAAGTTTCTCTGTCAGGAAGGGACGTTTTGGTGTTAACTTGTAATTGTGATTTATTTCATTTAAATGAATTGTATGCTGTTTAGCCTGTGGTGATATTTTAGCAGTTATCTTCACTTCAAGGAGATAAAGACAACCGCAAATTTAAGGATTGAGATGGTCTTTGAGCTCAGAGAGACGACTTGGTATTTCTACGACATGTGTTTTACTGTAAAGACATGGGATTACGTAGCAATCCAGAGCTAATCAGTTTGAGCTGTCTCCTTTATCCCTAATCTACCCAGATTACAGGTTCTTTTTCAGCCATATGTTTAGTGTCAACTCATTTGGACCAATTCAGGGATGTGTGTTAGAGCGTTCTTACTTTTAAACCTGCTCATCTGACCTGAGATTAAAGACTTACTGGATTAATGGGTTTCCATGTTTAAATTGTTCATTCCTTTGTGCAATTTAAACAAATTCCTTTAACTGTGAGTGCCTCTTTTTCCACTCTAGACCACCATCATGAAGGTTTTGGCTCTCGCTTTCGTTCTGCTGGCTGTCGGTGAGTACCGTTGGCGCCGTTAAGGGAAATGCTTAACCCTGCATGTACAGCTTTGTTTAGCCAGTATATGAATTTTACATCTAAAATGTTTTTTATATATTTTCTTTTTCCTTTCCTCCTCAGGCGCTCATGCCGCTTCCATACAGGCTGATGCACCTGACCAGTTGGCCCATGTGCGGTCTGTTATGGATATGTATTTGACTCAGGTGAAGGAAGGCGCCAAAAGGTCCCTGGGCCAGCTCGATGATGCTGAGTACGGGGAGCTCAAGTAAGGCCATCTCCTCAGTCAGTCCCACTTTCTGTAATTGATACTTGCTCTGTCACTGATGTGTTTATTTAACCTAAACTCTGTTCCCTCCCAGGAATAGAGTGATTCAGCGCATTGATGAACTGTACAACCAGCTCAAGGCTGTGCAGGCCTCCGTTGCCCCCGTCACTGACAGCGTTGTGAGCACCATCGCCGATGTCACCCTTGAATTCCGTACCGCTGTCGAGGCCGATATTGAGGCACTGAAGGTCGATCTCGAGCCCAAACGTGCTGAGCTGCAGGAGGTCATCGACAGGCACATCGCAGATTACCGCACTAGGATCGAGCCCATCGTCACAGAGTATTTTGCCAAGCACAACGCAGATATGGAGGTCCTGAAGACCAAGCTGGACCCCATTCTGGCAGATCTGCAGGTCAAGTTGACCACCAATGTGGAGGAGACCAAGGCCGCCCTGATGCCCATCGTTGAGGCTGTGCGTATCAAGCTGTCTGAGCGTCTGGAGCAGATGAAGCTGATGGTTTCTCCCTACGTCGACGAATACAAGGAGCAATTAAAGAATGCCTATAGCAAGATTCAGAGCATCAACACCGATGACGCCGATGCCCTGAGGGACAAGATTCGACCTTTAGCCGAAGAGATCAAGGTTAAGATGCAAGCTATCTATGAGGCAGTCTACGCAACCATCACTAAGAGTAACTAACCTCGCCTACCGGCCAGTCCTAGATCCAGTTCACCCTTCTCTCCATTCCGTCTTTCCTCACATACGCAGCCATACCACCTCCCAAAATTACTGCTGCACTTCTTCTTTGCAACAAAGTGGCAGGACTCTTGCACTCTCTCTCCCATGCATACACCTTGCTTCGTGGGCACATGCTCAAGCACATGCAAGCGAAGACGTACACAGACACACACACGCTCAGCACACACATGCTTTACTCTTCGCATGCCACGGCCAGTTGCTTACATTTGGTGCAGAACTTGTATGTGAATTACCACGAGAGCCTGAAACTCTGTGTAATGATGCTTGTTTGGTGAAAACTGTGCTTTGACGAAATACAGCTCAATAAACATCTGACTGTTTATACTACTTTGCTCTCTGACTCTTAAATGATCATGTAATAAAGCAGAATATTGTCTAGAACACACTGCAATTCACCACATCTGAAGCCAACATCAGAAATAGCCAACTTTATCTAAACTATTAAAATATATAATGCAGTCTAATAACAAAAATTGCCCTCTCAGGAATTTAACAGTACTTTATTTGAGTGGTTTTGACCTAAGGTCATAGCGCTGCTCGATTATGGCAAAAATCATAATCACGGTTATTTTTGTCAATATTGAGATCATGATTATTTAACATAATAACTCTTTGGAAACAACATGCACTTATTAAACTTCATTTTTTTTCTTCTTAAACCTAAGATATAATTCAACTGAAAAACAAAAAAAATAAATGTAAAAATTTAAATAAATAATATAAATACTATATATAAATATACATTTAAATAAATTATACATAAAAATAAATTTTATCAAATCAATCAACTATATTGTAATGTTCCACAACCTACTGAAAACTACTAAACATAAATATTCAATATATAAATAATATAATATGAAATATATAATATAATAATAATATATAATATAATAATATAAAAAATATACAATATAATAATAGAAAATCAAAGATGTTGTAGTTCACTGCCACAGCTTACTGAAAACTCCATAACATAAATATTCAATATATAAAATAATATAATATAAAAATAAATTAGATCAATAATTAGATCATATATGTTTTAGTTCACTGCCACGACCTACTGAAAAAGACTAACGATAAAATAATATAACATAAAATAAAAAAATTAAAATGTATATATAAATATATATATTATATAATATAATGATATAAAAATAAACTATATCAATAATTAGATATATTGCAGTTCACTGCTACAACCTACTGAAAACTCCTCAACATGCATTCAACATTTTGGTGAACTCTATTTAATATATTCCAGTCAGTGGAAACGAGTGACAGCGCATCGCAATAAAGGAAAGTTGGACAAAACAAGAGTATCGTTGCGAAATGAAATGCGACACAATAATCGATTTATCTCGATTATCTTGTTTTCATAATCGTTGGAGCCCAAAATCGTAATTGAAAATAAAATTTGATTAATCACCCGGCCCTATAAGGTCATATCACGCAGACAGCATTTTGAGGGGTCATCATTGATCACAAGGCCCATTGGAAAATAATATTAATACAATCAGTTCTACTTAAGAGAGGCTTCCAATAACATATGAGATATTTCTGCCTGTGGTCCTGAAAGCTGTGATTAATGAGCTGATCGGGGGGGTGAATTGGTCTATTGACAATCTTAAGTCATGTTGTGCTTTATTAGGGAACAGCCCGCTTTCCTGCTTTGGATCCCTCAGGCTGGATCCCTTCAACACGGTCCCATCATAGAGCCACATGAGGCTACACACACACACACACACACACACACGCACACACACACACACACACACACACCACTAAACACTTCCACTCCCATTTGTAATCAGACAACTTTGCCTTATCAAGGTCTTACTTTGAGTATCATGGTCATGTCTTCATGTGACACAAAGCCTTGCATGACACACTAGGGCTGGGTGATTCGTGAATTTTAATTACAATTTTGGCGTCCAACAACATATTTGATCAAATTATTGATCTAAATCATTTGATATTACATTAATATATTATATTATTTTATATATTGAATATTTATGTTTAGTCATTTTCAGTAGGTTATGGCAGTGAACTACAAGATATTTGTTGTAATTATTAATCTAGATTATATTATATTATATTATATTATATTTGAAATTTTTATGTTTAGTCATTTTCAGTAGGTTATGGCAGTGAACTACAATATATTTTATCTAATTATTGATCTAAATTCTATTCTGTTCTATTCTATTTCATTCTATTCTATTCTATATTTATGTTCAGGAGTTTTCAGTAGGTTGTGGCAGTGAACTACAACATATTTGCTGTAATTATTGATCTAATTTATTTATATTGTATTATATTATTATGCTATATTGAATATTTATGTTGTCTATTTATTTTTATCTAATGTACTTTTAAATATTATTTTATTTATTATTTATTTAAATGTATATATATAGCATATAGTATAGCATTACAGCATAGCATATAGCATTATAGATTTTATTTATTTCAATTTTTACATTTATTTGTTGTTAGTTTTTCACATGAATTATATTTAAAGTTCAAGAAAATGTTAATAAGACAATAAAAAAGTTAAATAAATACATGATGTTTCCAAAGTCAATGAGTTATTGTTTTAAATAATCGTGACCTCAATATTAATTAATAATAGTAATAATAATCGAGCAGCCCTATGACAACACACTGTGAGACGAAGACACTTTCAAACACCTAATGACATTAACAGCAAGGACAACAATAGAAAGAAGTTCCATATTATATATTATTCATTTGATCTATTTCAATTTTTATTTTGTGTTGCTTTTTCAGTTGAATTATATTTAAGAAAATGTTAAAAAGACAATTAAAAAATTAAGTTTAATAAATGCATGGTGACGCATTTTATAAATACGTTAGAATTACCATAAAACCAAACCAGAAATGTCCACTTAATTCAGTTTTAGGGAATAACTGACTCTCTAATTAGTGCGGTGTTGAAACTCTGCTCCAAGAAAATAGGCTATGAATAATAAAAGCAGTTTGTTTGCTGTCTTCGTCTGTCCACACTCAGTAACACCGGTCTGATTAGGATGTTATTAATGTCCTACTGGTCGGTCAAGACGAGCTCCACTTAAGGCTTTAGGCTATTTGAAACAATAAAGGATTTAGGGATTTCTAGATGCTCCAAAAAGGTTTTGTGTGTGTGTGTGCACATTTTCACAATTATTGGGGCAGCATGCATGCATGCGCGTGCAGCTGTGATTAGTGCATGTCATTGGCACTATGAGTATTGTAATGGATGAGGCAGACATGAGGTCCCCAGTGAGAGTCTCATGGTGTATAAAACCAGCTTGTTCCCGGACACAAACAGCTACTCCGAACACTTGGATGTACATCTAGGCTAACACAGCACCTGGCACGACCGGGAGGAAGATTTTTGTCTTCAGTTCTATGTTGCATAGCAAAAAGTTGTAAAGACAGGAGTTGCTGCTTTTGGTCGGAAGTGGAAGAACGGACTGCAGTGAACAGAAATACAACGAAACGGCAAATTCATTCATATTATTTATCTTGTAAACCTTCAAATTATGGATGGTAAGTGTTTGTTTTATGATCAAAGTCACTTGAGCTCAATGGAGAACATTAATGTGACAAAGTCTGTGATCCAATCCCCACATCTCTCCTCTCCTTAGGTCCTCATCTGCCTCGGAGCTGTGAACTATCTCTGCCCTGCTGTGCAGACGGGGGGTCACTGTCGAGCGCCAAGGCCCCCCAAGTCAGCGGGGTCAGAGTTCAGCTGGAGATGCATGCACTTTGGCAGCAGTTTGACCAGCTAGGCACAGAGATGATTGTTACCAAAGCTGGAAGGTAACAATAACACACGTATTTATATTCCTCGTTACCTTATCATGCACTTCTCCGTTTTTCTCTGATGTCTTGGTGTCTCTAACTACATTATGTTCATTTACGTGTTCATAAACTGCAGGAGGATGTTTCCAACATTCCAGGTGCAAATCTCCGGGATGGATCCTACTGCTGAATACGTCCTGCTCATGGACTTTATCATTGTTGACGATAAAAGATACAGGTCAGTAGGGCTGAAACGATTCCTCGAGTAGCTTGAGTGATTCAATTACAATTAATTTTGAATACGAACAGATCATCACAGTTCGATCAGTTAAAGGCCATAAGATGTGTACCTTAAAGTAATTTAAAATTATTTTTTAAATCTATTTGTTTGCATTTCAGAAGGTTTTATTTATCAAAATGTAATATGGCACTTAAATGGGTTTAGTTTTGAAAGATAATATAAGTGTTTTCAATTTAAGCAATAAAGATGTGGATTTTTCTAAAAAGAGAAACCAGTTGGGTGTTCATTTTGTTTTCTCGTTTGTATATTTACAGTTTCTCCTTAAAAAAGCAAAAGTATTTTATCCGATTAGTCGATGGAATAATCGGTAGAATATTTGATAACTAGAATAATCGCTGCAGCCCTACAGGTCAGACACACACAGAGTGAGGTGTGCAGTGCTTAGTGTGTAACAGAGAGTTTTCTAACATACAGTAAATGTTCAGTAATGTAGTATTTCCATCACTTTATCCAAGACCATCATTGTCCACGTTTAACCTAGATCTGTGCCCCTCTGCAAGCTTCATCTGACTTTACTGGTCCTATTTTACTCATATGAAACATGTGTGGATCAGATATGCGTTCCACAGCTCATCCTGGTTGGTGGCAGGGCGAGCGGACGTCGTGGCCCCAAGCAGGATGCATTTCCACCCGGACTCACCTGCCTGCGGAGCCCAGTGGATGAAGCAGACTGTATCCTTCGACACGCTCAAGCTCACCAACAACCTGTTGGATGACAACGGACATGTCAGTCTTTAATGTGACTCCTAAATGCTTTTACTTTTGAGAGCAGAAAAAAAGAGCATAGCACCTAAGAAACAAAGTACATTACATATAGAAATGTCTCTCTTTTGACTTGTTTGTTGTGTCTTGCCAGATGATATTGAACTCCATGCATCGCTATCAGCCGCGCTTCCATGTGGTGTATGTGGATCCAGCTCCCAACAGTCACTTAAATGCATACAGGAACTTCTGCTCTTTTTCCTTCCCTGAAACACGCTTCATGGCCGTCACTGCCTATCAGAACCACCGGGTAGGAAAACCCAGGATCAGTGGGCTTTTCATTGTAACTAATATAACTAGTATAGCAGATCTATTCAATTGGAGGCCCATTTCAGGACCTCAACCCGGCCCTTTGATCATTTATAAATATGAAAAAAGTATTTAACCCTCTGAGACCCACAGAATCGCTGGTGATCCCGGCCAGCATTGCTGTCTTTAAGAGGCTGTAGACTGTTCAGTCTTAAAGGTAGCAACCATGTCATGTTACCTTGTCATGCTAAGCTCCAAAGTTAGGCTAAATTTTGGCGAGGAAAAACTGGCATGGCCATATTCAAAAGCGCCCCTTGACCTCTGACCTCAAGATATGTGAATTAAAATGGGTTCTATGGGTACCCACGAGTCTCCCCTTTACAGACATGCCGACTTTATGATAATACAGTGCAGTTTTGGGCAAAAACCATGCAATCTTTTTGCGCGCAGCATAAATGTATTTAATTAATTAACTACTGACCTGTTATCTACCCCTAAAAAAACCCTCTCCCCCACTAAAAAAGGAAAAAAACAGGTCTAAGTGGGTTCCAATAAAAGAGTTTCCCACTCATCAATGTTACCACTCACGCTGATTATGCTGTTACGGACTGTTAAAAGCAATATCATTGTGTTGTTATTTAAATACCTTGCTTTCATTCTATGTTTATGGGTGTTTACATAGATAATCAGAAGATCACAATTTTATTTGTAGGCTAATTAGACATTATGTCTTGTTAAGCAAGAAATACTTATTTTGTTAAAAAAGTTTTCAGTCTTTGCTTTTTATGTTATTTATTTTCTTTCTCAGATCACCCAGCTAAAAATCGCTAGCAACCCGTTTGCTAAAGGCTTCAGGACTACAGACACCCAGGACTGGTGAGTGTCTATAAGGACTGAATACAGTTTGCCGAAACACATGTGAACCGCTTTCCATGAAAAGGCCAGCTGACTAGATCATAGTGTATCTTTATCGTTGTTATCAGCTGGTACATAGCGATAAGGCAGCAGCCTCCATGATAGCCAATCTCTGACCTTTGTTTTCAAAGGGGGCTCACACATGGCAGTCTGTTGGCCATGTATGGTAAAACTGTTTTTGGTGATTATATATGGACATATACGCGCATGTACGGGCATGTATACCTCTGTGTACTATGCTTGTGTGACTATATACAGTATCTGTGTGTGTGTTAATGTGTGCAGGGTGGGTTACTCCGGACCCCTGGCCGTGTGGTGTCCACCAGAGGGCAGAGCGGAGCCCCTCACCACCAAACCTGGAGAGCAGAGAAGCTGGGGCTCAAAGGCCTCAACTAGTGAGTATCTCTCTCTGTATGTTACAATGCAGTATATGTTGGGTGCAACGACTCAGCATAACTAATCTTGTTCAGTACATAGTGTTTCATTGTAGTTTTCACTCTTTTAAATATGATAGCACATCCACAATTTCAACACAGGGGTTGTTTAAGGTCCCTTGAAATTTTAATTTGCTTTTAGAATAAAATTCTTCCTCTGGTGCATCATTTTTAGAGCTGCCCCCTCTTAGTCGATTAGTCAACTGATCGGTCGTTTTGGTCTTAGTCGACTAAGATTTCTCTCGTAGATTAGTCGTTCATTTTTATGCTTTTTTCATGCTGTTTCCCAGAAACTTATAAGCACATCTCTGGTAAACACAAGATTTAAAGGAACAGTGTGTAGCAGAAATGGAATACAATATTCATAACTATGTTTTCATTAGTATATAATCACCTGAAACTAGGAATCGTTGTGTTTTTGTCAGCTTAGAATGAGTCCTTAATATCTACATAGGGAGCGGGTCCTCTTCACGCAGTCCGCCATGTTGCTCCGCCATGTTTCTACAGTAGCCCAGAACGGACAAACCAAACACTGGCTCTAGCTAGAGCCTTTGGTGTTTTTACGTTACCTCAAGGCCACGACAAGCTTGTGAACCACAGAGTGCAAAACCGTGGTACCGCCAGCCGCCGTCTGACTTCTGTTGCTCCTAAAGTAGTGTTATTATGGTAAGGACGGTCTCTGAGCGAGATGAACGGCGTTACCACAATTTTGCACTCGGCGCCTCACGTTACCGCAGTCTTGGAAAGGGAGGAGGGGTTTTCAGTTGGTTGCAATCTGCAACCGCACCACTAGATGCCACTAAATCCTACACACTGTACCTTTAAAGTGGTGCTTTACTCAGTTTTACAGATCTGACGATTAAATCAACTAATAAATTAGTCAACAAAATCGTATGAGTGTTAGTAGACTAAGAATTTCTTTGGTCGAGGACAGTCCTAAACATTTTTTAGCATTTGTTGGATCTGTTTGCTGTGTAGATGCTTCCTTCAAGAGGCACTCAATCTTACTGCTCCAGTGTTATGAAGCTGGATGGGTTAATGAGCAGAATCCGATTATTTGAATAAGCAGAGGGGAAATTATTTAGATTTGATAGATAGGTGATATAAAATGTTAGTCTAAATGCTGATCAAACTGTATTCTCCTGCATCCTCAGGACTGGAGGACCCAGACCTGTTGCTGGTGGAGCAATGTGGACTGTTTCACCACTCCAAAGACTCTGTGGGACTCACCATGGAGAGGAAAGACGGGGACAGTGTATTAGCAGCTGCTTCCTTCCTCCCTATTCCCTCCTTCTGGGACTGTCCAGGATCATCTCAAGAGAGAGGCAGTCTGTCGTAGGGAAAGAGAAGCTTTGAATTAAATTTCACCCACTGCTTGCTTACTTGTTTGATATCATACAACTTTAATTTGAGTTTTATAATAAATGTATATAAGTTTGTGGTCTCCCTTGCAAAATAATTTATAGGGATACTATACATTATGCAAGTGTTCCATCAAAACCATCATGTCTTTAGCCATATGCTAGATGTACTGCAATGACGCCATATGCTTACACAATAAGAGCACTACAGTCACAGTAAACTATATTATAGCAACAATACGGTGATGACTCACAGCTAAGAACAAACACACTATAGTAAATCTCACTATTAAAATCATATGGTCATTTCTCATTAGAACATGTGTGCAATCAACCTCTGTTGTTTGTGATAATAAATGGATGAAAAATTATGAAATTAAATATTGGTCTCTGATTTTTAGACAAGAATAACTGTTAAGAAAAATGCAAATAATGTGGACTTCTCTGTAGATGTTCTGAATGAGAGCAATGCCCCAATAGCAATCACGGTGAAAACTTCATCACCCAGAATGCTGAGAGTGTCCCAGGGTTATTTCCTGAAGAGCCATGACGTAACAGTGACTTTGCCTTCAAAATAAAAGACGTTATGAGAAACAAACAATACGCTATATGGTGTGCATATGCAGCCAAAATCTATCTTAAATTAATCAAAATGAAAAGAAAGTTCTACACAGTAGTTTGCTAAGTACATGCTATGGATGGAAAATAAAGTCTAAACAATGTGTGAAAAAGGTAAAAAAAAAAAAAGTCTGAAAAATGTCTGAAAAAAAATGTCTGAAAAAAAAGTTTTAAAAATGCTGGAAAAAAAAGTCTGAAAAAATGTCGGTAAAAATAAAGTCTAAACAATGTCTGAAAAACGTTAAAAAAAGTCTGGAATAAAGTCTGAAAAAAGTCTGAAAAAAATCTGAAAAATAGAGTTTGAAAAATGCTGAAAAAAAAAGTCTGAAAAATGCCTGAAAAAAAAGTCTGAAAAATGTTGGGAAAAAAAAGTTTAAACAATGTCTGAAAAAGGTAAAAAAAAAAACAAAACGTCTGAAAAATGTCTGAAAAAAAAGTTTGAAAAATGTTGGGAAAAAAAAGTTTAAACAATGTCTGAAAAAGGTAAAAAAAAAAAAAAAACTCTGAAAAATGTCCCAAGAAAAGTGTGAAAAATGTCAGAAAAATTTCTGAAAAAAGTCTGAAAAATAGAGTTTGAAAAATGCTGAAAAAAAAAGTCTGAAAAATGCCTGAAAAAAAAAGGTAAAAAAAAAAAATTCTGAAAAATGTCTGAAAAAAAAGTCTGAAAAATGTTGGGAAAAAAAAGTCTGAAAAAGGTAAAAAAAACAAACAACAAAACGTCTGAAAAATGTCTGAAAAAAAAGTTTGAAAAATGTTGGGAAAAAAAAGTCTGAAAAAATGTCCGTAAAAATAAAGTCTAAACAATGTCTGAAAAAGATAAAACGTTTGACAATTTTTTTGAAAAATGCCTGAAAACAAATCTCTGAAAAATGCCTGAAAAAAAAAAAGTTTGAAAAATGTTGGAAAATAAAATCTAAACAATGTCTGAAAAGGTAAAAAACATGTCTGAAAAATGTCTGAAAAAAAAGTCTGAAAAATAAAGTTTAAAAATGCTGGAAAAAAAGACTCTGAAAAATGTCTGAAAAAAAAGTTTGAAAAATGTTGGGAAAAAAAAGTTTAAACAATGTCTGAAAAAGGTAAAAAAAAAAAAAAAACTCTGCAAAAATGTCCCAAGAAAAGTGTGAAAAATGTCAGAAAAATTTCTGAAAAAAAAGTCTGAAAAAAAAGTTTGAAAAATGCCTGAAAAAAGTCTGAAAAATAAAGTTTTAAAAATGCCTGAAAAAAAGACTCTGAAAAATGTCTGAAAAAAAAGTCTGAAAAATAAAGTTTTAAAAATGCTGGAAAAAAAGACTGAAAAATGTCCCAAGAAAAGTGTGAAAAATGTCAGAAAAATTTCTGAAAAAAAAGTCTGAAAAATGTACCAAGAAAAGTGTGAAAAATGTCAGAAAAATGGCTGAAAGAAATGTCTGAAAAAAAGGTCTGAAAAAAGTCTGAAAAAAAGTCTGAAAAATAAAGTTTTAAAAATGCTGGAAAAAAAAAGTCTGAAAAAATGTCCGTAAAAATAAAGTCTAAACAATGTCTGAAAAAGGTAAAAAAAAAAAAGTCTGAAATGTCTGAAAAAAAAGTCTGAAAAATAAAGTTTTAAAAATCCTGGAAAAAAGACTCTGAAAAATGTCTGAAAAAAAAGTTTGAAAAATGTTGGGAAAAAAAAGTCTGAAAAAATGTCCGTAAAAATAAAGTCTAAACAATGTCTGAAAAGGGTAAAAAAAAAAAAAAGAAAAAAGTCTGAAAAATGTCCCAAGAAAAGTGTGAAAATTGTCAGAAAAATTTCTGAAAAAAAAGTCTGAAAAAAAGGTTTGAAAAATGCCTGAAAAAAAGTCTGAAAAAAGTCTGAAAAATAAAGTTTTAAAAATACTGGAAAAAAAGACTCTGAAAAATGTCTGAAAAAAAAGTTTGAAAAAAGTTTGAAAAAAAAAGTCTGAAAAATGTCCCAAGAAAAGTGTGAAAAATGTCTGAAAAATGTCTGAAAAAAATGTCTGAAAAAAAAGTTTGAAAAATGCCTGAAAAAAGTCTGAAAAATAAAGTTTGAAAAATGCCTGAAAAAAAGACTCTGAAAAATGCCTGAAAAAAAAAGTTTGAAAAATGTTGGAAAATAAAGTCTAAACAATGTCTGAAAAAGGTAAAAAAAAAAAAAAAGTCTGAAAAATGTCTGAAAAATAAAGTTTTAAAAATGCTGGAAAAAAAGACTCTGAAAAATGTCTGAAAAAAAAGTTTGAAAAATGTTGGAAAAAAAAAGTCTGAAAAAAATGTCCGTAAAAATAAAGTCTAAACAATGTCTGAAAAGGGTAAAAAAAAAAAAAAAAAAAAAAAAAGTCTGAAAAATGTCCCAAGGAAAGTCTGAAACAAATGTCTAAAAAAAGTCTGAAAAATGTTGGAAAAAAATCTAAACAATGTCTGAAAAAGATTTAAAAAAAAAAAAAGTCTGAAAAATGTCCCAAAAAAAAGTCTGAAAAAAGTCTGGAAAAAATGTCTAATTTCCCGCTTTTAAGACTCATTCCTGTGGTAGCACTATATTTCAGTTGGGTGTTTATTATTATTACTAACAGACACATTAGAGATGTTTTGAACTGTGTTACACCTACTGCAGTGAAATTCTTTTGGTCGTCTATTATTGGTGATTTACAGTTGAAAAAGGCTTGTTGTATTCTAAACAAATATTATATCAATAAGATATCTTCAAGATTTTTCATAGAATTTACCCTGTTAAAGAAGTATTAGAAAGATTTAAAATAAATATAGACTCTACATGTGTTTTCTGTGATTCAGATCGAGAAACCATATTTAATTTGTTTTTTCACTGTAATCATTCGATTTTATTTTGGACTGATATGCAAAATTTCATAAATAGAAAAATGAGTGCTAATGTACAGGTATTTGATGTGATGTTATATTTTGTGTTTTATGGGATGGATAGCAACATTACCTATATAATTCAGCTTCTGATTATTCTTGGTAAATTCCATATCCACAAATTGAAATGGTCTGACCCTGCTTTCGTCGGTTTCTTGTTGAACTCAAGCAGTAAGGTACCTTACTTGAAAATGTCGAAAACCAAAAAGCTGTAGAGTATCTCAATATTTTAAAGGATGGACATTTTCTTGAACTCTGAAAAGACTTAAAGGGACTTTTTGTAACTTTTTACAAGTATAAATCTACCGGGTCGGGATCCCATGCACGCTCGCATATGCGCGCTTGCATGTGGCCGGAGCCTCTGCTCCTCTGCCTGCTTGTCTTCACTCACGCTTTGTGCGTTCTCGCTGTCTTGCTTCACCTCTAGACGTGCATGCGCGCTACACACTGCAGGAGACTTTGTAGCTCTGAGAATATCTACTGAATGTACAGTGGACGTTTGTGCAGAAATAAATGCTTCAGCTCCTCCAGACCAACAGAGGTTTCCCGTGTCTTGTGAAGTGACGGAGCTCCGCAACGAGTTACATTATCGTCTCCGACCAAAACTCTGGTGTCTCCCTGCGGGCGCAGTCAGGAGGCGATAACGTTTCTCTTCCTGCTTAAGCCCCGGCACCGACCCGCTTTTCCTGCTTCAGCCGAAAAGCCAACACTAGGATCAGCAGTGATTCATGGAGAGACCTCCGTCTGGTCAGCTAACATTACTGCCAAGCAGCTGAAATGTAGAGTGATATTGTGGTTTTAGCTGACGTGTGTCACCTCACTGTTTTGAGTGAGCAATTGCGAGCCCGATGCTGACTTTCGTTGACTTAACGGCCACAGGTGTCACTGTTAACAAGCAATTCTGATTCTTACAAACAGTCCCTTTAAAATGAATGGACATTGAGATCCTCTGGCTTTAAGTTTTTTTTGTTTTTGTTTTTGTCGTTTTTTTGTGCTGTTTCTTTGTATTCCATATATATATATATATGTCTTTTATTGAAATAAAATTCTGAAAAAAGTTTGGGGTTCATTGGTCTTATTTTGAAAATACTCACAGGAAGTCGTGTGGTGTTACATCTTAACTTGACCGTTGGTGATGCTCGCTCTCTCGCCTCTCTGAAGGATGCAGCAGCGGGCTGGATGGTGGATGGAGGAGGAGGAGGAGGAGGTGAAAGACTGGAAGGCAGAGAAGCGAACTGAATGAACGGGGGTCTGGATAGCTGGATAAGGAGGAGAAGGGATGCGGATTCCGGTAGCCCGCCGGCCAGCCTGCCTACTGACGATGGTTCCGGTCGTTTTGACGAGAGGATGAGCGGGAGAACACCGACAAACTGCCATCATGGTTTTAGCCGTTATACTTTAGAATCATCACCAACTGATCTCTTCGCCTGTGCCGCGTGAGCGTCAAACTGAACGAAGCGTCGTGAAGTCAAAACATACCAAAAATATAATTTCAACATGGATGCGTCGACGTTACAGACAGGTCTGTTTGTATGGACGACGTTGTGTCTGCTCGGCAGCAGCAGCAGCAGCAGCGGTCAATCCTCGGGCCTGCCTCTCGCCATCCGCGTCCCACTGCGGCAAGGCGCTCTAGCCGAACAGCCGACGCTGCCGCTCCTGCTGCCACCTGCCGCCGAACGCGGCAACGCGGCGAAGCACGGTGCGCGCAGGCGGAGAGGAGCGGCAGCAGGAGCGGCAGCGGGCGGCATCAGCTTCGTGGACATGATTGACAACCTGCGTGGGAAGTCCGGTCAGGGATACTACGTAGAGATGTCCGTGGGCTCTCCTCCGCAGAAGGTAAGAAAGGTTTTATTTTGCATGATTAATATGTTGTCAAAGCACTCCTGTGCAGCCAATATCATCATCATGCATCTTTGGCCTACACAACCAGCTCCCAGTAGACCACTTACACACCACAACACTGACAATAACCTGATCTTATCAGGTGAAATTTCATTCATTCATTCATTCATTCATTCATGCATTCATTCATTCTCACTGTGCAATATCATTTTCCACTTGTGCAATTTTTGTTAATAGTCTGTTTATTGTCAATACTGTATGTACTGCTCCTATTTTTATACTTTTATTTGCATGATTAATATGTTGTCAAAGCACTCCTGTACAGCCTATATAATCATGCATCCCAGTAGACCACTTACACACCAAAAAACTGACAATAACCTGATATTTTCAGATCGAATTTCATTCATTCATTCATTCATTCATTCATTCATTCATTCTCACTGTGCAATATCATTTTCCACTTGTGCAATTTTTGTTAATAGTCTGTTTATTGTCAATACTGTATATACTGCTCCTATTTTTATATTTTTATTTGCATGATTAAATATGTTGTCAAAGCACTCCTGTACAGCCTATATCATCATGCATCTTTGGCCTACACAACCAGCACTGCTCCCAGTAGACCACTTGCACACCAAAAACTGACAATAACCTGATATTTTCAGGTGGAATTTCATTCATTAATTCATTCTCACTGTGCAATATCATTTTCCACTTGTGCAATTTTGTTAATAATCTGTTTGTTGTCAATACTGTATATACTGCTCCTATTTTTATACTTCTTTCTATTTAAATGGTTCATATTTTTGTTACACTTTGTTTAGCTCTTTGTTTTACTGTTTTAGCTGATGCATCTTGTTTTTTGCACTATCCCCTTTGCTGCGGTACACTGCAAATTTCCCAAATGCAGGACTAATAAAGGAATATCTTATCTTATCTTATCTGACACACTATCATCACAAAAACAAATGAATTGAGACGAAGTACACACACAAAAAACACACAAATATGGAATGCAAAATTAAAGAAAGTTGATGGAAAAGTACTTCAAATATAGGCTACTGTCCAATACTGTTGATGGCCCTGCAATGACAGATGGCCCATGTGTGTGTGTGTGTGATGTGAGAGAAAGGACCGAATGATACAGACAGATAATGGAACCATTAATTCTGCAGAGTGAGGAGTGCCAGCTGGGTGCAGCTGCGGTGTACAGGCTGGCACGCAGAGGGCGATGGATAGAGGAAGGGAGAGAAAGTGATGAGGTGGTAGAAGAGGAGAAGAAGAAGAAGAAGATGAGAGCGGGAGGGAGTGAAAAAAAAGAAATGAATCAAACGACAAGAGAGAGAGATGGAGACGAGGGACAAGGATTGAATGAAAGAAGAAGAGAGAGAGAAAGTGTGTGAGAGAGAATGAGTTTGAGAGAAAAGGAGGGAAACAAATGGAAAGAGGGAGATAAAAGTGAGATGATGAGGGATAGATGGAGGGTGCTAAGTAGGGCTGCGGTCAAAAAGTCTTTTTTTGCTGAGGAAGGTTCCTAACTGAGTGAAATGACCCGGAAGTATCTGATTGCAGCCATGATAAGAGCTGGTTGAATTCTCTAAAGGCTAAGGATAAGTGCTTCAATGCTTCCTTTCTTACCTCTTTTAGCATAGGATACACTGGACCATCCATTATGAAAAGAAAGGAGATAATGGTATATTAAAGTGGCAGTAGGCAGTATATTTTTGGCATCATTGGCAAAAATTCCATAATAACCTTTCAGCATATTGTAATTCAAATGTTCTGAGAGATAACTAGACTTCTGCTCCTCCTCATGGCTCTGTTTTCAGGCTTTAAATCTAGCCCGTGGCGGGAGACTTTGACCAATCACAGGTCATTTCAGAGAGAGCGCGTTCCTATTGGCTGTGCTCAAACAGTACACTACAAGACGTTTCTGAAAACATTTTAGGCGAGAAATAGGCATTGACGTAACATAATATTGATTCATATTTGATCAGCGCTGCCTAGTTTGACCGTTTGGTCGGAGTTCGCAAGTGATTGACAGCCGGCTCTCATAGACAGTAGATGGACAGCAGACTGCTTGTTTTCCTCCGGTCTGTGAAATCTTGCAGATGCCGTTAGGAGCACCGGAGGACACAAAGGCACATGATTTCTTTCAGGTTACCTGTTTCATGAACTACTGTCACGATATAGCAACTGTTTTATAAAAATAACCTTTTCTAATCATATTTGCTCCTATTGCGCCTACTTCAGCTTTAATGTTTTTCTTTTTTTTTTACTTGCCCCTATACAAATTGTTTTATTTATTAGTGGTTATCAAATAACAACAGTGAACTTATTATTTTGTTATTTTATTTTTAATTCTTTAAAAGTCACCAGAATGCAGGAAACAAAGTCTCTGAAGCTCTAATTTTGATCCCTCTCTTTGGTTTTGAAATCCTCCCTTTTTTTATGGTCTCAAGGTCGTCGAGTACGCCTTTAGCACAGTGAAAAACAGCAGTTCACAGACTTGTGTATTATATAACCAGCAGAAAAGTGCTGCTCAGGGGTCTTTGACCATCTCATTCATTAAAATGACCAGTCAGGATATCCATGTCATAACAACACACTGATTTGCAGGCCTTTAATAAGTCTTAAGATATCTTGAATCAAATTATCTGAATGTATTTCTTTCTTTAAAAGCCCCATGCAGCTAGATAAATAAAGCTTTATGTAAAATGATTTATCAGTCGCTGCGTAAATAGTCTTTAAATCAAATTATCATAATAGCAAAAGTAATAAAAGACCTTGAATTTAACTTTGAGATACTTGGTAGATGCAAAGTGTTTTAAATTACATCAAGTAATTACAGTAACTTTCAGATACGGTGTGTTCTGGTAACCACTAGGTGATTTCTCCTTTATAGTCGAGGGGGAAGGGCAAATATAATGGCTGGAATAGACAGGCACTCTGCCAGGGAGGACAGGAAGACAGAGCGACAGAGCAGGGAAAGACATGAAGTCTCAGTCAGTGTCAGGATGCAGCCTTTAGATCCGTCCTGAGCAGTCAGCAAAATGATGCCCTAGAGAGGAAGATGTGTACAGCGTTATTACACTATGACAGTAGTGGTGTATGTAGGGACAGCATATGCAGGCACGTGTGTGTGTATCATTGACATTGATGTATGTGTGTGTTAGAAACAAAGTGAGGTAGAGAGAGTCCGTATTTATTCTGGGCTTTCAGGCCCAGCCCCAGAGACAGTAGCACTTCCCTGGATATTTAAAGAGCCAATCCATTATTGAACAGCTTGCTGTGGCTGTATGGCTGCCTGTCTGTTCAACTGTTTGGGTGTTTCTGTACCACATATTCTCTTTGATTTGTCAATCAGTAAAATAGTACAGTATGTGTCTCTCGCCAAAGCCACCAGACTCCATTGAATAAAACTGTAATTTTACCTCGCAGAACACGCAGGTTGCTGGTCTACTGCTGTCTCGATCGGTTCGTTTGTTTGGGCTATTGTGTGACTTTGGTGAATCCGAACTAACCAAAGTCCCACAATAACACTAACAAACTAATTGACCGAGGCAGTAGTAGAACAGCAACTCCTGTGATCTGTGAGGTAAAATTACTGTTTTTTTCAATGGAGTCTGGTTGCTTTGAGCATAGATAACGGCTTCAGTTCACCGTCTGAAACGCAGACTGTATAGCTGTCTGATGGCAAAGTAAACTGGCAAAAATATTCTAAATATAGCGTACACTTAAACTGATATTGATTTATTTAGGTAGGCCTTTCTTTTAGGTGGCTAAAATAAGTTTTGCTGCCGTCCACAGCAGTACATTACTTTGGTTCCGTAGTACATAACTCCTGTCTGCTTCTCCAAACTAGGGGTGTGGCAACCGTCATCTCCTGTAGGCAATACACTGACTATGGATAAGCACCTCATGCAACCCCACTTCTAAACACCTGAACTATCCCTTAAACTAGAACCATATGAATGAAAATGTATTAAGTGCATTAAAATGTATGACTCACAACATACTGTAAATAGACTAGTATGTATTAAAGCAGCAGTACAAAGAAAGAAAATGAAAACATAAATGTTACCTGTGATATATGGCATACAGCAGTGTATAGACGTGTAAAATTGAATTAACATGATGCATATACTGTTGGTATTGTATATTTCTGTCTTCATCGCCACCTGCCATTGTGTTCCATTCACACATTCACTAACTGTTTTGACTGATTGTGCAAAATATGATACTCACATAGAGATGCAGACAGAAGAGGAGGAGATGGGAGAGGGAGGGAGTAGAATGGGCAACCTGAGAGGAGTGGAGGGTTGGAGTGGAGACAGAGAGGGGACGGAGAAGGACATTTAGGGCAACAGGAAACAGCACAGGACACTACAAGGGAAGAGAAATGGATACAGAGAATGACGGGAGGTGAGGCTGACTACTTGTTGTAATATAGGGAAAATCAGCCAAAGAATTGCCAGTAAGAACACAAGTATAAAAAAATAAAGATATCAATAGCACACATTAAAAATCCAACACAGAAAATTGTTTTCCAAGTCTGTCTCCAAGGTAGCAAAGCTACAGATTAAAGTTGCCCTTCAGAGATTGAACATAATCAATTTCACAGTGTAACCCAAGCATCTGTTTTACAAACCTATTGATTTTTGCACACAGCATATATTTAATAAATCTCTCTCTCTCTCTTCCATTGTCTCTCTGTGTCATTAGTTGAACATCCTGGTGGATACAGGAAGCAGTAACTTTGCTGTCGGAGCAGCTGCTCATCCCTTCCTGCGCAGATACTACCATCGTTCACTGTGAGTAGAGACACTACAAAAGGAGCCATGTTTCAGCTTCTTCTTTCCTCATTGAGGTCTTACGTGATAAATGAATTATATCAAACTGGATAAAATTATGTGACAATGCTTTTACACATAAAAAGATTGAAATATATGAATGATATAATAATGTCTCTGTCTCACCATTCGTTCACAGCTCTGGCTCGTACCGTGACCAGGGCAGGAGTGTGTATGTTCCCTACACCCAGGGTCGCTGGGAGGGGGAGCTGGGCACCGACCTGGTCTCTGTCCCACACGGCCCCAACGCCACGCTGCGCGCCAACATTGCTGCAATCACCCAGTCGGATCGCTTCTTCATCAATGGATCCAACTGGGAGGGAATCCTGGGACTGGCCTATGCTGATATAGCCCGGGTAAGAGCAGCGTATCGCTTGGTCCCTCCAAATCTCTCCTGTGTATCATCTGTAAAGCCAAATAGGGGTATTCTTGTGAGAATTGAGGTAGTTTAAAGACTGGTGAGAATACTGTACTGTAGAGCTGCATCGATTAATCGATTAGTTGTCAACTATTAAGATAATCGCCAACTATTGATAATCGATTAATCGGTTTGAGTATTTTTTAAAGAAAAAAAGTCAAAATTTTCTGATTCCAGCTTCTTAAATGTGAATATCTTCTGGTTTCTTTACTCCTCTATGACAGTAAACTGAATATCTTTGAGTTGTGGACAAAACAAGACATTCGAGGACGTCTTCTTGGGCTTTGGGAAACATTTTCTGACATTTTAATCCATAATGAAAATAATCGTTAGTTGCAGCCCTACTGTACTTCACTTCCTTTTTTGTCCTTTTCTGAATTCCTATTCTGGTGTAAGATGGTGATTACTATGATGATATTAGATGAGGGATATCGTTTTTTGATAATTCAAATTCAACTTCACATTTGGAGGATGTGATAAGAAAAGCAACACCCAATTTTTGGATATATAACTAAAAAATATTTTAAATATATATATTTTTTTAATATTGTTGAAATTGTAATAGTTTATTACTATAGTATTTACTTCTGAGAAAAGTAATAATACCACTGTATTCACTGGGAATGTGAGATGGCAGGATGAAACCTGATTTGACAAAAGGTATGCTGATACGTCAGGAGAAGGATGAGGTTTGTTTAATCTTAAGCTTAGTTTGGCCAGTAGAGCTATCCTACTTCTCTCTCTCTCTTTCCAGCCTGACGAGACATTGGAGCCTTTCTTTGACTCTCTGGTTCGCCAGACTCCCGTCCCCAACCTCTTCTCCCTCCAGCTGTGTGGAGCCGGCTTCACCCAGAACAACTCCCTGGGCAGCGCTACTGTTGGCGGCAGCATGGTGAGACATACACACACACACACACACACACACACACAAATCATGTATTGTCATATTTGGAGCCAGTTCTGGATTATATCTTTCCCCGTGCTCTTAGATCATCGGAGGAGTGGACCCATCGCTCTACGTGGGAGAGCTCTGGTACACTCCCATCCGTAGGGAGTGGTACTATGAGGTCATCATCGTACGTATTGAGGTGAATGGACAGGACCTCAACATGGACTGTAAAGAGGTAAGATCAGATAGATAAACAAAGAAAGAATGATTTCATGGTTAATCACTGATGCTAAAAGCCATTGAAGAGATTTATAACAGGCGACTGTTTGTCCGTCTTTTACAGTACAACTATGATAAGAGCATCGTGGACAGTGGCACCACCAACCTTCGACTGCCTAGAAAAGTCTTCCAGGCTGCAGTCAAGGCTATTGAAGCAGCCTCTGCGGTCAGTCCTTACCTTATAGATCCCTTCATATCTGTATTATTATCTCTAATTTATTTTCTTCCTCTGTTGCTGCCCCAGTCATTACGTACTTATAACAAAACGCTATTAACACACACAGACACCTACTGGATAAGCTCCAGTCTCATGACCACATGACCCTAATTTGTAGTGAGCGGGTATGAGGAAAGGAAAGAATGAATGTCCTCCTGACCTTGTTTTTCAGACCGAACAGTTTCCTTCTGGGTTCTGGCTGGGGGAGCAGCTGGTATGTTGGCAGACGGGCACTACACCCTGGCACATCTTCCCACTCATCTCCCTCTATCTGATGAGTGAGAACCACAACCAGTCCTTCAGAATCTCCATCCTACCGCAGGTAACGCACAGTCGGCCTCATGGAGCAACATTCTCTTAAAGCTCTCTTATATTTTCTCTTAATTTGGTAGTCAACTCCAGATGCACCAAACATTCTTAACCATCCAGATCTGCTCTTGCCCAGATGTGCTGAATGATGAATCCCACTTGATCATAAATTGGAGGAGTGTGGCCGATTGTTTATTATGAGCATAGGTAACACCGCTTAAACATTTATAGGGCAGGTGTCGTGCCGTGTGCAAATAAACAAAGTAGATGTGATTTTGTGGACTGAAAACAAGATGTTTTTTTCTTCTCTTGGTAAGAGTGCTCTTGACCACTTGTAAAATTTTCTCTCACCTAAGAGAAGAGCAAAAATAAGAAAACATTAATGAATCCCAGAAATCAACAGGTACTAAAAGAATAAGAACAAATCGTGGATACGAACAAAAATAAAACCTGTTAATGTGGCGCTTCCTGCTTGAGGCCCAGTATGTCGCACTGGAACTGAATGTGGTTGCATAAAGTTCACTCATGTTTCAGGTCACGGATCGACTTTGTGATAACATTTGTTCCAAATCAACATCAACATAACATTTCCAAATCATCAGCAGCTACTATTTTTACTTTACCTGGATTCATGATGGGAAAATTACATTTTTGTCCAGTGCTATAAAATGTAACTGGTTTAAATAGTGTTTGGAGAGAGGTGTTTGATTTACCCTCTCAGTCTATAGACCTTGTCATTGCCATTCTGTTGCTAGGGCAACAGCTTTGGTCCAAATGTACTTCCTGTCAGCTTCTGCATTAACAACTATTGCTATAGGAAATACAAAGGGACCCATTTAGAGTGTTTATTTTGCCAAGTTTCTGTAAGAACTTTTGATATTTATTTAATGGCAATGAAAATAACTCATTACTGTGAGTCATGTAAATCCTCTGCAACTCTGAGGTCTTAATTGATTTCAATGCCTGCCTGTAATCCTGAATAAATGCAGTTTTCATCACCCTCTGCCCTCCTACAGGAAGTCTGTTTACATTAAGTCACCCTATCCTTCAGCCATACTCTTTTATGTAGTCTCAATAGATGAAAGCCTGGTGAGGTACCATGAGGAGAAAAAAATAATGACCACATTTCAGAGAGAATTTCCTTTGAATATATTTTCTAAAGCTTTTCATAAAGCTCTGAAAAGTAATTAAGCGTTTTTTATTCAAAGCCACTCAGAAAGGCCTTGATGGTGGAGGAATGAAGGATATTTGACAGTGAGATTTAGAAACGAGGTTCAGAGCTGTAAATCTGTGGGAGGACTGGTGACCTTGATGCTGACAGCAGAATGAAACACTTGAGAAAAGTTTTCACTTTCATTGCCTTCTGCTGTAACTTGTATCGCAGGTAGAACAGCAAATCACCATGTATAGAATATACACCGACTCTACCTATGTACAGGAAAACGTCAAAGATGAAGTAGGAGGGTTAGGGTTAACATGATAATCACTGAGAGCTGATATTCACATTTTTAAAATAAACATATCAAACACATACACATATTATGTATTATGTTATAAAGGATTGTTTGTGACCAAGATATGTACTGAGTGGGGCCTTTTACAGATGCAAAACAAACATGTCAGTGCTCTCTGGTGGACAAACTATGTAATGACAGCTCTTTTTCTATAACACCTTTGATATTTATACTCTGTTGTGTCGTATCGTGGACAAGGACCACACCGGACATGACAATGTCATAATCAACCTATATATAGATATATAGATATATAAATATATATATCTATATATAGATATATATATATATATAAAAGCGCACAATCACCCAACCACACTTGAATAGGCTGCACAAAAACACTCTTCCACTCTGGTAAACATAAACAGGAAGTAAGCACACAGACACGGCCTTTTATTCTAATATGTTCCTAGTTTTTCTCAGGCATTGATGAAGAGTGTATTTATATCTCTCTTACATAAATGTGCTCAGTGCCTTACCAGGCAAAGGTCCAGGATGAAAAGGGGGGAAGGAAGAGAGCATAATAAATCAAACTTAAATCAAAGGGCCATTGATGTACCATATACACAGGCAAAAGAGTACATTATCCATGCAAAGTTTCTTTGTTTCTTTTGATTTATTTCTCAAAAAAACAAGCAAACGAAAGAACAAAAAATCATGGCTATCGCTGCCTCTCTTGCTCTGGCAAAGAAACAGAGGCCCACCCAGGTGCATGCTGGTCCTATACCTGCCCACCCTCATATATAACTGCAAATGCCCACAACGTTACCCAATTCACAAACAATACAAAAACAAAAACTAAATATACTAGACAAGAAAATAATTGAACTAACTAGCAAAAGAAAACACTATCAAGAATCTAATTGAAAAAAAGCAAACATCTAAAATAATCAATCAAAAAATATTACTTATTATTAGTAAAACATCAACTAAATACTAACAATAAAAATATCAAGAAATTTCTAAAAAAAAAACACAGTATGGTTCGTAAAATTAAACAAATTCCCTACGAATTCTACATTACAACATATCTAATCACAGGAAAATATTCAGGAAATGTAGCAAACATAGGAAATATAACACTGGGAGTGTTAATGTGTACCTTTAAAAACAATCCACATATAATTTCACAGGGATTTATACAGTAATACCCTGTTCATAATTCAGTACAACACACTACTACATACATTCAGAGTGAGGGCTATACATTCAAATGAGCAGAGCGCTTCGACAAGGATGTGTGTTTACCCCTTCTCGTGTCCGTGACTCTGCTCCTTTGATTTTTCTTTTTTCATATTTATTTATGCAGCAATACCTGCGGCCAGTAGAGGACGTGGCCTCAGCCCAGGAGGACTGCTACAAGTTTGCCGTGTCCCAGTCCAGCACCGGTACAGTGATGGGGGCCGTCATAAT
The DNA here is from genome assembly GCF_015220745.1 of Sebastes umbrosus. Classification (NCBI taxonomy): domain Eukaryota; kingdom Metazoa; phylum Chordata; class Actinopteri; order Perciformes; family Sebastidae; genus Sebastes; species Sebastes umbrosus. Next base: position 28,761,029 of record NC_051275.1, read on the forward strand.
GGAGGGCTTCTATGTGGTCTTCGACCGAGAAAAGAAACGCATCGGCTTTGCTGTCAGCACCTGCCATGGTGAGGAGGAGGAGAGGGTGGAGGGGTGTGCAGGGAAAGAGGGAGATGGAGAATCAGCACGGTTTGTAGTGTTAAATGAAAAAAGAAATATGGATGCTCATAGAAAGAAGTATTGGGATTGAGTGACTACCTAAAAGGAAGAAAATATGTGCAGGATGGATAAAAAGGGATAGTTCAGGTGTTTTGAAGTGGGGTTGTATGAGTTACTTATCCATAGTCAGTGTATTACCTACAGTAGATGACGATCGGCACGCCCCCAGCTTGGAGAGGCAGGCAGGAGTAACTGTACGGTAGAAAAAGCAATGTACGGCTGTGGACGGGGTCGGCAGCAAAACGTATTGTAGCCACCTAAAAGAAAGGCCCACCTAAAAAAATCAATATCAGTTTAAGTTTAGAATATTTTCACCAGTTTACCTTGCCGTCAGACAGCTATACAGTCTATGTTTCCGACGGGAAACTGAAGCCGTTATCTATGCTCTTGCCAAAGCAACAAGACTCCATTGAAAAAAACTGTAATTTTACCTCACAGAACATGAGAGTTGCTGTTCTACCGCTGCCTCGACTGGTTGATTTGGAGTTAATGATCTAGACCAGCAAAACCCGTGTTCTGCGAAGTAAAATTACTGTTTTTTTCAATGGAATTTGGTGGCTTTGGCAAGACCATATATGGGTACAATAGCATCAGTTCCCCGCTGTCTGACAGCAATATGTTTTGCTTCCGACCCTGTCCACAGCAGTACGTTGCTTTTGTTCTGTGCGGTAACTCCTGTCTGCTTCTCCAAACTGGGGGCATGCCGACCGTCATCTACTGTAGGTAATACACTAACTATGGATAAGCACCTCACACAATCCCACTTCAACTGAACTATCCCTTTAAGTATATCTCATTTAAGAACCTAACATATTTACAGCAGGCTAATAGTAACATGCTATCTGTTATCATGATCTTTGTGTCTCGCAAATACCAACAATTCCCTTCTCCCATTTGTAGTGCATGATGAGTATCGCACAGCCTCTGTGGAAGGCCCGTTTCATGGCGTCGACCTGGAAGACTGTGGCTACAACATCCCTCAGACGGACGAGTCCACTCTCATGACCATCGCCTACATCATGGCGGGAATCTGCGCTCTCTTCATGCTGCCGCTGTGTCTCATGGTGTGCCAGTGGCGCTTCGCCCGCTGCATCCACCCACACGGGGACTTTGCTGACGACATATCGCTCCTTAAGTGAAGGGGGAGAAGAAAGGGGACAAAAGGAGTCGTGGAGACCTACACTTGAAACGCAGGGCAGGGATGGATTGTGTTAAAAGGGAAGTACGTTGTTACAAAATGCTGGTGCTTTTGAAAGAGAGGGTTTTTCTGGAATATCATAGAGTGTAGAAAACGCGGAATACACAGTGAACAGAGCATTTGAGGATAACTAGAGCCATTACTAACTTGAAGGACAGACAAGAGAAAGTTGGCGTCATCCGCGTCAACTTTGCCTGTTTGAACTACCTATGCAGAACAGCATGGCGAGAGGTGGGAAAATGCAAAAAAAAAAAAATCAGCTCTTTGTTATAAATAGTGTATAAATAGACTACAGAGGTGTATTGGATGCAGAGCTCTGCACGGAGGGGTTTGGTGAAAATTAAAGAGATCATTTACAAACATGGCTAAATGAAGCAACTCACAACCTGGATGTGAATACAAGATGGGAATGCATCATGTAGACGGACGTGGTTTGCTATGGTATGATATGAACATATGAGGTTAAATGTGGGTGTTTATAGATCTGCTGTTTGTGGCTTTTGAGTGAATGAAACAAGGTTGATATGTGTGAGCATGCCTGTTTGTGTGCACAGCTGTACTGTTAAGTGAAGAGTATACCGAAAGATTTAATGAAGATGATACTTATGAAAACTAAAAAGATACTACTGAGTATGAATAGCATCTATGAAATTACACTATTTTGCCAGCAAAGCATTCTGCAAATTAAGTACGCATAAAGAGGTACGTTTGATGAAATATCAGATTGTAACAGCATTTATTGCATAAAATCAGTTTTGCTTCGTGTGAAACTGAAACTACTGAACACAGTCAGTATCAGATGTCACTTTTACTTCCTATATTGATAGCTTAAATGTATCTATTGTAAATAAAATTTGTGCATTCCAGATCTTCTATTTGTGCAGACACATACACACATTGCTTATCCTACTGCTGCACCATCAGATGATTTGCACATGTAACAACACATTACATGTTAACAAACCAAGACTTAATAGGGCTTCTTTCACAGACACAGAAACAGCCTAACTCACCACATCTTTCAATGGGGACCATATATGCTTGGACAAGGAAACCAGCCCAATGTATGTTATACACTAAAGAACGTTATGTATGTCTACAAGGGACAGTTTGTATTGTCTCTCAGCAAGCTGTAAATAGATAAACTCAGAACTGTATATTTATCTGTCAGGCGCTGGCAGCACTGTGGAATCAATAAAGTACTTATTGTAACTGTAACATGTGGCGTCATTTTGATTTCTTCACACAAAACAAAACATTAACCACGAAACTAACTTATAGACTGACATTCATTGTTGAATTTTACCATTTCAGTGTTAAAAAAGTTATGAAAAATGAACAAGGATTTAGCGTCTTCCCCCGTAAATGTAATGTTGGGAAATAATTTAGAAAAAGCAAATGCATAGTCTGGGTACCAAAGGCAGAAACTCCACAATAAAACACTTTCAAATGTAATTCTTGGTGATATTTAGGCCATTACAGAGCTGTTTCTAATAAATGTTTTACGAACTAAGATCCCAGGAGAATAAACTTTAAGAAATGTGCATACTCTGCAGCTTAGACCACTCATGTTCATGTTTAGACCATGGTTTAGACCAGGGGTCGGCAGCCTTTACTATCAAAAGAGCCATTGTAGGCAAAAAAATAAAAAATCTGTCTGGAGCCGCAAAACATTTGCAGTTAGGTAGGGGCCACGTTGAGGGGGAAAAAAATTGGAGATTTCGAGAATAAAGTCATAACTTTGCGATAAAAAAAGTCGTAATATTACGAGAATAAAGTCATAACTTTAAAAGAAAAAAAGTCATATTATTACGAGAATAAAGTCATAACTTTATGAGAAAGAAAGTCATAATATTACAACAATAAAGTAAAAACTTGAAGAGAAAAAAAGAAAATAACTTGTAAAATTACTACTTCTATACTACTATACATATATATATCTATATATATATAGATATATATATAATATTATGACTTTATTCTCATAATACTACGACTTTTTTTCTCGTAAACTTCTGACTTTTTTCTAATAATATTACGACTTTTTTTCTCGTAATATTATGACTTTATTCTCGAAATCTCAGATTTATTTTTTTTCTTCAATGTGGCCCTAATATTCTGTCGTACCGTCGTACCATAGACCTACAACAATGATAAATAAAAATTGAAATGTAAAAATAAAAAAACAGTTATTCATTTCCACTAATTTTTTAAAAATCCACAGGGAGCCACTGGAGAGGAGCTAAAGAGCCTCATGTGGCTCCAGAGCCGCAGGTTGCAGACCCCTGGTTTAGACTGACTAAGTGCAGTATGGTAGTACTGGCTAGAGGGGAGCCAGAAAAACTGGGTAAACTCTCGCGAGATTGTGAAAATTAATAAGCATTGCTCTCGAATAGTTAGGGTCAGGCATTGACCTTGAATGTTTAAAATTAAACATTAACCTCGAATAGTTAAGGTTTAGCCATTGACCTCGAATAGCTAAGGTTAGGATAGCGCGTCTATCCTAAATCTCGCGAGATCAGATCGCAATATGCGGGCTCCCTTGTAGACACGACCGCAGTATAGCAGTGTATTCCGCTATGATTCTGAACCAATCAGGCACGACGTTTTGCGCAACAACTCTATGACGTAGGCACGTTTTGTTTTGTGTGACCTGTGTGTTCCGGAAATGGGATGACAAGCTTATTAGTGCTTTAGTGTTACTCATTAAATTACACCAGAAACAGATGAAACACGGATTCAGGGGAAAGGTAAGACATTATTGTATAATCGTAATGAATTACTAGAGCTGCTGAGTCGAACTTATTGTTGTTATTTCACTAGAGAGCAGAGCTATATTAAGAGATAGCGTCACTAACGTTAGCTAGCTAGCTAACTGACAACAACAGAAACTCGAGTCTCACTCCACGTTCTCACTTTAATCAGCTGTTTTTATGTTATACTGGTTTATTAATTCATCATAGCTGTAATGTTAGAGTGTCACTCCATTAAATGACTATCACCCCAGCTAGCTGCCCAACTAACTAGCTTACCTATTGGCTTAATAAAGAAACTAAACAATCAGCAAAATTGAAAGCCAGCTTAGTTTAGTCACTTCTGTTAATAGGTTTGAATAGACAGCTGGTTTCACCTCATGTTACATGTTTAAAAGACGCTGAATTTAAGCAGCTGAATGTCATTAAAATCTGAGCTACTGTTGTCAAGGGTATCTGTTGATATTATATAGTATTAGTAGTATTATATATCCTTTATTATGTGGTCAGAGATGGTTAGCAGGAGGCAGGGATCCTGTGTTTTGCTGGAGGACAAAATAGACAAGTTGGATGTGTTTTGTTTTTTATAATACAATCCACAATGTTACTGGGGAAAAACAAGATTCAAGATTCAAGCCCTTTTATTGTCATTGTAAGTACAACGAAATTAGATTGTGACAATCCCATAGGTGCTAAAAAAGATAATACAATAAAAAAGAGAGATAGTGCAATATAAATATAAAAGATAATAAAATACAAAATGTATATTGATGAGATGACAGTTTTGCCAGATTATTGCACAAAGTGTCTGTCAGATAATTATATATAATTATAATTATTAATTATATATAATTATAAATATAATTAAGTATTGCACAGCATCATATAATTATTGCACAGAGTGATCAGCATGCTATTGCACATACCCGTAACAGTAGATTTACAGTATTTACATTGTAAAAGTGATACAAAAGTGACCAACGTGTTATTGCACATTTACATTGCACGTGTTCAACTCAGACAGAGGAGAAGTCAGAGTTCAGGAGGTTTTAAATTATGATGTAATATGATATACTATATGTACTATACTATACTATAACTTAGATATAATAAATATGATTTAAATAGGTCAGTTGTCTTGTAAGCTATGGGTTAATAATAATAATAATAATCTTTATTTGTATAGCACCTTTCTAAACCTTTCTAGTTTCAAAGTGCTTACACAGATACAATGAAATACAGACAAAATAAAAACAACAATAAAAGAACAAAACATAAAGACCAAATAATGAGAAAACTAAAACCTGTAACCAGTGGTATCAAAACAATAAGTTACAACACATATGCCAAAAGAGGACAATATAAGGTGTGGGAAAAGGTGCACCAAGCTGTTGCCTTACGGAGTTAAAAAAAAAAAAAAAGCCTTTTTATAAAAATGGGGTTTTAAAAGAGATTTAACATTGGTATTAGAGCTAGATAACCTGAGGTCCCGAGGTAGGCTGTTCCACAATCTAGGGGCATTGATGGCAAAGGCCCTGTCACCCTTAGTCACCACCCTAGACCTGGGTATAGCCAGTAGAGCCAAGTCAAAACAAGATGATTTAAACAGGTCACTTGTCTTGTAAGCTATGGCTTGATTATAGAGTAGCTAGGGTGTGGCAGTTATGGCATTTAGCTAGATGACTCTACTGCACTGTATTGTAATATAGTAAGTGTCAGAGTCAGGTTCATGTTATTATATACATTTGAACTCCAGGCAAAATAGTTGAAAGAGTATTTAATACCTGTAGTCCAGGCTGGATTACCAACCGGACAAAGCAGGCAACTGCCTTGGGGCATCAGGTGTTACACAACAGGTGTACTGATTGTTTCTGCATGTCTGGACAAATTAATCTTCCATGTAGAATTTGTAGGGATGCACCGATTGCAAAAGTATGGGCCGATACCAATACAAATGTTTTAAATAAAGATTTGGCTGATAATTGATACCGATATCAATGTTTTGATGTTGTTTATTTTGTTGTTATTTATTCCCCCTTTGGTGCCATGGAAACAAAGACATCTTCACAAATTAAATTGTACAAATATATGAAACAAGCTTTAAAATAACCTTTTCACATGAGAAGGTTGTAGCCTGTATACAACTGCCTACTCAATTGAGAGGAATTTATTACCCAACAAAAACATTGTGTGAAACATTATTTATATTATTATTATATCATTATTATAACTTGCACACTTTGCTAATATATATAGTATGTCATGTATATATTGTATATATTACATTATTGTTATTATGTGTTTATATTTTATATTTTCAATGCTAGTTGTAGTATATTTATAGTGTATTCTAATATATTCTTTATATTGTGTATACTATAGATATTATCTCTAGGGTTGATGTGTATTTTTACTGTGTATTTACTGTTCCTGTACATTGCCTGGATAAGCTGCTGCTGTAACACAGGAATTTCCAAATTTGGGATCAATAAAGTACATCTATCTATCTATCTATCTATGAAATGTAATTAAATCAGTAGCTAACAACACAACATTTAGCCGGCACAAAACTGTGCCTTGTGTGAACTGTACGTGGGAGTGACCGATTACATACACCCCCCTAACAGGTTAATCCAGCCGCTCATTTAGTTCCAGCTAGGCTTCATGTTATTCATTGGGTGCTGCCATGCTGCTATCATAGCTGAAGTGTACTTCATGTACATGTATTAATTCTCCACTGTTGACGTTGAACTCAGAGGTACTTGTTTGCATTCTATCTTTTAATTTTCTAGCCTAGCAGTGCTAATAGAATAGCATTCATCTGTAAAAGCCTCTTCGCAGTAGTCTGTACAGGAACACTGATGTAACCGCAGAGTGTTAATCAAATGTACCGCGGCCACAGCTCTGTGAATTGGCTTCCAGTTAGTGGGATGCTGTGAATTTAATAAGTGGCCTCTGAATGCAGCACACAGATGATAAGCAACCAGCCGCTCATTCTTCATCGCCTGCTCACAACTAACCAGATCTTCTTTTCTCCCCGTCTGTCTTTGTCTCATATCCAGGTTGCTGTTCAGATGAGGAGGGCTTGCCTGGTTGACCCTGTGTGTCACCCTACGTTGCCATGGCAACGCCCTATTTCCCCACATTCCTGCTCCTTATTTTTCTGTCCCTCTTCGCCCTCTTGCTTCTGACTTTCCTGCCCCCCGTTGCCCCATCGATTCCCTTTTCTTCCTCCTCTCATCCCTCACCTTGGCCGTCACTCTCCTGCGGCCTGGGTCAGCCCTGGGCCGTCCGGCTCCACACTGGCCCACATCACGAGGAAGAAGATGGTGAACACAGCTCTGTGCACCTGGATGTGATAGCCGACAGGGTACAGTACTTCATGAACACTGAACACAGATGATATATTTTAATCTATACATAGGACAGGCCTATTCAATTACTTTTTTAGAAGAGTACGGGAATAAACTCTTTTTATTGGAAGAAATTATTTAAAAAAAATATACTTTTTTCACATTTATAAATGATCAAAGAGCTGGATTGAGGTCGTTAAAGGGCCGGATTCGGCCGTGCTGTCAATTGAATAGGCCTGATGTAGGGTGTCATTCTGTGAATTTCCCAAAGCTCAGGGACTCATTTCTCTTTTGTGACATTTTCAAAATAAAACATAATTTAGGAGGGCTACAATATTTATTTACTTGGTACTGACTGTCTATGATTTGTAGGAATGATACATTTGGTATTACTGTGTTCCTTACTACAAAATTTTACTTTTACAGATATTTTTATACACATCTTTTTAAATTCAGTTTTTCTTTATCCCAGTATGCCACTTTCATTTATCTTTTTTAAATTTAATATACTGTACTGTATGTTTCAGTTTTTGTGCTTTATGTTTAATGCTCCCCATTTGTCCCCTATTTTCTGCAACAACCCCATTTCTCATCTCATCTGTTTTAAAATTGCCTAGGTCAGGGACAAAACACAAGTTGCCCACTTTTAGAAGTATTGTCCCAGTTTCATTTATCATCAGTATTCTCTCCATCACAGGTAGCAGAGCAGGCTGGGCTGCAGAACCAGGGCCAGATCGGACAACTAGAAGGACATTACTTGCTGTGTTCTGTCAAGCCTGGATCTGTGGCCGATATCTGGAGCAAGAGTGTCCGGCCCGGTGACATCCTGGCAGCCGACCCTCATGTCCTGTGGTACTCCCAGGACAGAGTGCTGAGCCGTTCTAAGAGATCGATGGCCTTCAACGATCCCAACTACCCTAAACAGTGGCACCTGGTGAGAATCTACACTATTGTGTGTCTTGTGATACCATCTTGCTCACTCACTCGTTGTCTAGTAGTCAGTGTTACCTTCACACTACATCCACACTAAAACGTTTTTGTTTTAAAACGCATAGCTTTTGCTACGTTTATGCCTAGCTTCCACACTACTCCAAAAAGGAGACCTTTGAAAACACTGCCGACTCCGTTTTAGTTTGAAAACTCTAGGGTTGCGTTTTAGTCTGGACAGGCAGAAACGCAGACCTTTGAAAACGATGACGCAGACACCCACGTTCGCTTCTTGATCGGGTCTTATCAGTTATGACATGTCCTTCCCTGATTTGTCATGCCCCATTACGTGAACCTTTTCCGGAAGAAAACATCAGCTAACTAGCCAGTTCCTGTTTGAAATACACACAGACAAAGTATCCCTGGATTTCTTCGATACTGAAGGAAATGAAACGCCAAATTCTGAAGCGTCTTTTTTGTATAATTTATGGATGTTTATTCATGGAAATCAGAGATAATTATGTCGTCTGGAGGTGTAAGTCACACTGAATGATATCAATTTATTTTATGTCTGTGTGTTAAGATTTTACTGAGTAATGAGTAAGGAGTACGATTTTGGACTCAAATTGACTTCAAACAGAATCTCTGGCCTCATGTAATGCTGACTCTGTTGTAACACCTCAATCAGGATGCAGTGTACTAGGTCAACACGTGTACAAGGATGAGTACATCCAGTCACACCTGCTATTGACATTTCTTCACAAACAGCATCCTGTATGCATAAAGGGCTGGGTGAAGTGGAATATACACATGAGAGTTGTGGTACTTAATCGTTATCTTTTCAGTCAGTCACATTACTCCTCTTATACCTTTTAAACAGCCATGCTAAATCCACATGTTTTCCACACATAACAGTTTTACTCAAGTAATTAATGAAATCTTTTCAATTAGATTTGGCTGTATACATTTACATGTGACTTTAATGCTGCCAAAACGGTGCTTGCATGACTGCAAGAAATGATTCAGTTCCCCATTATAATCCTGTTAATCTATCCTGTTTACATGATTCGAATAGGTTGTCACATTTCCTACATGCAATGGTTCAGAACAAATAAAGTGGGAGAATTGGTTAGTTGTGCATGTTTGCAGAATCAAAGACATTAGTGTGGTTATTTTGCAGCAGCCTGGAGCTGGTTGTGCATGATGGTTAGGATTAGGGTTAGGTTTAAATCGAGGCAAAACTGGGCTAGCACATGAATTACACTATGCTGAAAGGTTGTTATGTATTTTTTGCCCAATAATGTCAAAAATAAACTGCCTCCCCCCAGCTTTAATGTGTCACCTGGTTGCACAGTGTGTGTCCTGTGGGTACAAAATGATCAGACAACCAAAGTTCATTTCAAGGTAAAATACTCCATAGTGATGATTAGGCTAGTCTTTGCGTCACAGCAAAAGTAGAGGCGGTAGAAGCACTTTTGGAAGTCCTCACTTTCCCTTCACAGTATGCTCTCTCCTGTACTTTCCCTCTTTACATGACCTCAACCTCCCCTTATTGTTCTTGTTCTTGCAGCACAATTCCATCAGTAAGGGTATGGACATCAACGTAACAGGGGTGTGGGAGCGCAACATCACTGGCCGAGGAGTCACGGTGGTGGTGGTAGATGACGGCGTGGAGCACACCCACCAGGACATCCAGCCCAACTATGTAAGTCAAAACTAACAGTTGTTCCGTTCGATTGTAAATATTTCCTGTTACTTATGAACTGCTGCCATGGCTGAACATTTTGAGAACAATAAAGGAAAGAAGCCGCTTGGAAGTTTACCAGCAGTTCCTTTTCCAACAATCATTTTTCAACCCTCTCAGAGTCCAGAGGGCAGTTACGACCTGAACTCCAACGACCCGGACCCCATGCCTCACCCAGACTTCCACAGCGACAACCACCACGGGACGCGATGTGCCGGAGAGATCGCAGCCGTTCCCAACAACAGCTTCTGTGCTGTGGGGGTGGCCTACGGCAGCAAGGTGGCAGGTACAGACAATTTTTAATTTTAAACTTGGATTTTCAAGTGTTAGGAACCACCGAGAAACCTCTCACCTGTTGTTTTCTGTTCAGGTATCAGAGTCCTGGACGGCCCGCTGACAGACAGCCTGGAAGCCATAGCCTTCAATAAGCACTATCAGGTCAACGACATCTACAGCTGCAGGTAACAAACCGTCTCTCTCTGGTCCTCTTTGTGGCTAAAGTGGCTTTTAAAAACAGTAAAATATCACATGTGTGCAAGTGTCTCCTGATTCCACAAACCTTTGACAGCCTTTGTTTGCGTACTTGTAATTTAATGTAAGTCTTGCTTGGATTCTTCTCCTCTAGTTGGGGTCCAGATGATGACGGACACACTGTGGATGGACCCCATCCTCTGGGCAAGGTATGAGGATGACAGTTTGTGTGGTGGTGGAGTGATTTTTGTCCTGCAGAGGGCAGCACAATGCAACAGATCAATTACAGAGGAATCAGCATGTAGAAAAACTTTAAGCACATAAAGTATAATCTTCCCTTTTAATCACAACATGGATTTTTTTTTTTCCCTCCACAGGCGGCGCTGCAGCACGGGGTGATTGCAGGCAGACAAGGCTTCGGCAGTATCTTCGTAGTTGCCAGTGGCAACGGAGGTCAATTCGACGACAACTGCAACTATGACGGCTATGCCAACTCCATCTACACCATCACAATCGGTAAGACACGGAGGCTCTCAGGCTTGTGAGTGTTCACTTGTGTTTGGGGTGTGGACGTGTGTGCATCCGGGGCCATAAATAATCATTGTGTATGTGCGTGTGTGTGTGTTGCAGGAGCGGTCGATGAGAAAGGCAGGATGCCGTTCTACGCCGAAGAGTGTGCATCCATGTTGGCTGTCACTTTCAGCAGCGGGGGGAGCAAGCTGAGGAGCATTGTAGGTCTTACCGTAACACACACACACACACACACACCCCTGTACTTCTATCTTTGTGAGGACACTAACTGACATAATGCATTGCCTAGCCCCTTACCCTAACCTTAACCGTGTCTAATCCCAACCCTTACCCAAACCTAATTCTAATCTGAACCTTAAAACCGAATCTGAACCCTCAAACAGGCTTTTGAAGAAGTGAAGCCCGACCAAAACATATTTTGTCCTTTTTCTACGTTCCTATCTTTATTTATGACATATGAGGCCCAATTACAGTCTTAACTAATAATGCTCATAACAAGTTATTTCAGTGTGAAGAAGAGAGAAGATAAATAAACACATAAAGGCACAGTAAAGTGCTGCATGACTCCAGTCAGTCACAGGAATTTAATGTCCCCGCTTCAGTCCACCAAGGCAGCTGCAGTGAAACCGCAAGCGGAAATGACCTGATATAGTTGTTTATTTAATACTTCTGTTTTTTTTTAGCGGCTTTAACAAACATTATTTCCTATAAGACCTTTATTAAAATCACAAAGGCTTCAAGTGCTGTAATAGGTGCTAATTTGTCTAATATGAAGCCCAGGAACATGCTTAATTTTTTCAAAAAGACCGATAAAAGAAATGCCGATTGAGAGTTTGCATTGCATGGGACAGAAGCTGGTGGAACGGAGGCTAGCCCGGTCATGACTTCCGCTCTCTGTAGTGCTGATGATGCAGGACGACATGACCAAAACTGTCCAAATGTGCTTTATCTGAAATTATAGTGGTGGTTTCGCGAATGTTCCAGTAACGTCAACATTGTGTCCTAGGATATTATATTGTAGTTGTATTGTAGGATTTTCTCCTGAAGTCTACAGATAATATATTCCACAACATGGCGTGTAAAATCTAAATTTTGTTGTGGTCTATAAAGTTTTCTCTAGTGATTGTGACAAATGTTTAAAAGAAGCTGCTCCACATCAGGAGGAGCAGAGAGACTATTTTCATCAGACGGATGATGACAGGAGTAAGGGCCCATCGAAGCCGCTGACCTCTATTTGCCACTGTTTGCGGGTGTCACCATGGCAACGCAGTTTAGCCCAGGGATGTCAGCGCCTTGGGGGAAAGAGCTTAGCCACGATTGGCTGGCTCTCCGGAGAAGACTGGTCCACCACTGACCGCAGTATTACTCACAGGCCAAGTGCTGCTGACCACACACTGCCCACTAGTGTATCACTCTAAAGAACCCGTTGGAGTCTTCCAAGAGCAGCTGCAAGAACGAATGCATTTTGTATTTATATTTAGTTTATATCTTAAATAATAATCCAAACTCTAAAAATAAGAAAATTCATTTAGTTTTCTTCACAGAAATGAATAATATAGGCCAACTGAATAATAAGCCGAGTTTCCACCAAGACGTTCCTGGTAATTTTAGTCCTGGGGCTACTTTTCAAGGAAAATCAAGGCCTCACCTGTGGAGCTTTGCTGACCCCTAGAGGGGGTCGGGACACCTAGGATGGGTACCAGTGGTCTCGATTCAGCCATTTACCTAAAGAGATTCAGTGTGACATGTGGAATTGATAAACACAATTGTGCAGCATGTTGAGGTACAGAACTTGTCTCCCGATGATGCTTGTATACTCTCACCACATAGACAGCTGCTCTGGATGAACATGCACATCACTGACTGACATAGTAGGTTGAAACGTTCTACACGGCTGGAACAGCTGGTGGAAAAGACCCACATGTCGTCCGCATGTAAACACAGAGAGCTGGGAATTCCTCAGCCCACATCGCTGTGGTCCATCTGTCAGACATGCTGTCACTTAACGTGTGTACCAGCGGGTGGTGTACATACACATGTGCGCCTTGCATATGGGTGGATTTTACTGTCCACAACTATAGATCTCACACACAGACAAACCTGTCAAAAAAATTATATTGGTCCTTTTTTTGCTCGCTCATTTAGTTAATCTTCTCTGTAAATCTTTCCTCTCTTACATTCGTTTAGGTCAACCACTATCTGTCAGGATACATTTCCAATCTGTGTATATACATTGACTTTACTGCTCTTCAGTTTAATTTGTACAATGTGTTCTTTTTCTCTTTACATCCTTTCATGTCTTTAAAGGCTGGACCTCTCCCCGGCTTTAAACCCCTGTCATACCGTCCTCGTGTATACCATTAACTCTACACAAACAGCGTTGAACTCTGGCCTCCTGCAGTAAATATGTCGTTTTGTCAGGATGGCTCTGGCGCCTGATGAAGTGTCCTTTAGTTGTTAGTTTAGCTGGAGAGCCGTCATGCTGAAGGATAGTTTGTGTTGGATGTACGCTGTGAAGGGTTCTGTTAATGTATACGACTTGCAATTGTGAGTGCCAGTTTGTGTTTGGCCTCCTGCCAGAGCTGTGTCCGCCCTTGCACTGTTTGTACCGTGCATGAATCTCCTGTCTCTGTCTCTGCAGGTGACGTCAGACTGGTCCATGCAGCAGGGGACCGGCTGTACGGAGGGACACACCGGCACGTCTGCAGCGGCCCCCCTGGCGGCAGGAATGGTGGCCCTCATGCTGCAGGTCCGTCCCTGTCTCACCTGGAGGGACGTACAACACATCATCACCTTCACCGCCACAAAGGTACAGTAGGCCTGGGGAAATGTCTTCCTGCATCAGTTATTACTTTACACAGGCCTGTGTTTAGATACTTAGTTCACCTGGATACTTGTGTTGGAAAACCTCACTCCTGGGTACTCTTACACTGTTAAAGGTGTCCTGTGGAGCTTTCTTTTTAAACAAACAAAAATTATGTTTCTCACCAATATGCATTTTGTGTATCCCTGAGGTTTAACAAACACATTGAATGAATTTCCTTCCTCCATAAAACATTTACAAAGCCAGTTTTTAAAAATATTGTCTCTGTCTTAAGGAGGTAATCCCACTTTTTATTTGTTCTAACAGTGTGACAACAGTGCAGACTGGAGGGTGAACGGAGCTGGTTTCCACCACAGCCAGCAGCACGGCTTCGGCGTGCTCAATGCATGGAGACTCGTCAATGCTGCCAAGGTACAGAATCACAATCAGAAATACTTTATTGATCCCCGGGGGGAATTGGGACGTTACAGTTACTCTTTTATAAAAGCATTAAGAAATATAAGAAAAATGGAAATAACAGTGTGTAACATGTAAATTATGTACATAATGCTACAATATATGTAGCTTTACCTCTGTGTACATATATTACTTCTCATCAGGCATTTACATACTACATCCTGTTTACATTCAATTTTCCCATCTGAAATACTGTCATCAACTAAATTACAAATTTACATTATTATTTTATATTTACTTGTGTTTATCTTTATTTTAACTGCACCATTTTATGACTTAGATTATCATTTTTCTTTTACTTGTGTGATTTCCCCTTTTACATATACATATTTTATGAGCATTGTTGAAGGAACCTGAGACCACAGATTTTCATTGCCACTGACTGCTTTACTGGAATTGACATGTGACAAATAAATAACCTTGATCCTTTAGAAATAGAAATAAATAATGAAAATAAAATTGAGAAATATAAGAAATATCTACAAACTCATATAATATATAAACATGGTGTAATAAATAAATAAAAGATTAAAAAAAATATATAAAAAAAAATGTATGCTGTATATTGATTTTTTTATTATTAATCATTTAGTCAAATAAATTAATTTTATAATTCCCACCACCAGAGCCCTAAGTTTTCTCTCTCCTCTCTCAGGTTTGGGAGTCAGTGCCGTTTCTTGTGTCCTATCAGAGCTCAGTAATAAAGGAGGAAGCGCCCATCCCAAATTATTTTGATGAGCTGATCCGCACCTGGAAAGGTAACTGTGTCTGCTAGTTGCTCCTCTCTCAGCTCTGCATTGAACAGCTGCTTGTTGAGTTTACACACTGAACTATGTAGCTGCCTCCCTCCCTCCCTCCCTCCCTCCCTGCTCCTCGGTCAGTCTGCCTCTCCATATTAGGCAATGTTCTCATGTTTTTGAGTTCCTGCGTCCACATTGAAATTCACATTCAGATTCCTCCTTTTTTCTTCATTTTTTCCCCCAATCTGTCTCTGTATTTTACAATTCCTCTCAGTAGTTTTGTTCCTTCTTGCACTGCGACTATCTGAGTATGTGATCTGTCTATTTCTCCCTCACTAACGTTTTCACACATGGTCATGGTGACCTCATTCTAGCAGGAACTTTTCCTTCTCCCTCCTCTCTTTTCCTCTCCTCACTCGATCTATATCTTGCCTCTTTTATGGCCTCGTTGTGGTCAGGAACACAGCCAGAGACAAGTGTGTGTGTGTGTGTGTTGTCTCATGCAACAGGACTTTCTTAAGGACAAAGCAAAGAGTTGCTGACAGTTGTAGAGCAGACTCACAAAGTGTGTCTGGGCTTAATTTAGAAAAGAAATTGAATCAAATCAAACTACTATAAAACACATTTTTCAGTCTTGGGCAAATCCCTGACAGGCTTTTTGTCACTGACTGAGTTCAGGCCTTCCTGTCAGACTACTCAGCAGTGTTTGTTGTTGTAGTTTCTATGTGTTTTGGCTGCCTTATTGGCAAATGCACTGCCCAAAAGCTCTGGTCTCCCATGTGAACAGAGTCAGTCTACGAATGTGTGTTTATGCACATGCACGCAGTGACTGGCTTTGTCCTGATGATAAAACCAGTCACATTCCCATGGTACTGTGTGTTCAGTTATTTTATGAAAAGATGCAGCAGTTGTGTGTGTGTATGTGTGTCTGTGTGTGTGTGTGTGTGTACACACAGATGCTCATGCCAGTGAAGCTTTGGGTTATTCTGACATGCAGGAAAGGGAAAGATTGTGATTAAAGAGAAAAGTTCATGTTGAGCGCTCAGCTGGAATTTGTTCTTTTCAAGTAGAAAACGTACGTGAGAGAGGACTAAATGTACAGCTACAGTCAGAGAGCACTAAATCTCTCCTTTTATCACAGTTCATGATCACACATAGAACTTATTGGAGCTGCCCAACCTCATAAATTTGCTCCCGACCCAAAGTCTACCACAGACTGTAAATAAGAAGTGGACGTAGTCACCGTAACGTCACTCATCGGTTTGTGGACTGCCGTTTTGAAGCTTGAGTTCGGCATTTTGGCCGTCGCCGTCTTATTTTTTTGCAACCAAAAGTGACATGAGAGGGTGGAGCTAAGTACAACCGGACACTGAATAAGACATTTTTAGGCAACCAGAAAGGTTATAATTAACTTTCATGAGCTGAAAACACACTGTGAAAGAGTTAAACTTGTAAGACGAAAACACGGACAACTCCCAGACCGGACAACGCCGTGGTAGTGACCTGTCAATCACAAGGTAGCCCCGCCCTAAAGCATCCCCTGCTTTATGGTCTATTTGACTCTAAATGGGACCATAATTTACTAAATGAACATCATGCTGAGTTGAAGAAGGATTGAAACTAGAGATTGAGACCATAAACTCGTGTTTACAATGTTTACTGCAGCAGTGTTAGAAATACATCCCCACCAAATTTCATTCCACTTCTCTATTTCTGTCCTTTATTTCCTCTCTCCCTACAGTTTTCCAATACCTGCCCTCTTTCCTTTTTACTTTCTTTTGCCCCTCCACCCCAGTGTTATAATAGTTTTGTATCTTCAATTTAATTTGAGTTTAGTTTGTTAGTTTTCTCAGTGTGTTTTCTAGTTTTAGTTTAGTTTCAAAAGGTTTAGTTTTAGTTATTATATACTTAGTTTTACAGTAGTTTTAGTTTGTTTTTGTTTGGGCCAGGTGTAATGTCTCAGAAGTATGTAGCTACATATACAAAATACCTGGTTGGAGAACTGTATAGGAAGGGCCATAATGTTTAATGTTTAATCTTTGCTCTACTTTAGTGAAGCAATTGCAGCATAGCGCCGTCTCCTGGAATATCAAGTCCGTTCGGTTTCTGTTCAACCTCAAGACAGTTGACAGAAATTCATGCTGTCTTCTTTTTTCGGTAGTGATTTATTATAGCTAACTGAAATTATTTTACGTACATTTTTATTTTATTTTTATTAGTTTTTTAACCACGCAATATCGTTTTCATTTTATTGATCATTTTTATCAATTCTCAGTTTACTAAAAATATTTTTCACTGCTCATTTTTCTCAGTTTCCATTTTAGTTTACTTTAATAACCCTGCTCCATACTCTCAGCCTCCACTTTAGTAGCTTCACATCCACTGTACTCGCCCTCTCAGTGCCTCTCCTCCACTTGTCTCCATCTCCCCTCCCTCTCTCTCCACATCTGTCCCCTGACTCTCCGTCTTTCATTCCACACCTCTGTTTACACTCCTCGCTCCCTCGTCCCTTTGCGTCCCTCCCTGCCCCGAGGATGTGTGCAGCCCTACATGGTCAGAGAGCACCACGGCTCATTAGTAGTCAGAGACCAGGAAATACCGAGAAATTACCAGACACTTACGGTGGGAGGGCGGGAGGTGGTGAGGAAGACCGACTGATATTTCAAGGAGATAAAGTGGAGAAGAAAAATCCAGAGTCTGGTGGAAGATTTTTTTTAATCGCCATTTCTCCCAGTATGCAACTATCTCAGGCTCACCCTCATGTGTTTCTAGGCTAGCAGCTTGTTTTCTCTCCCTGTCACATTATTTGCAATAATCATCAGCTTTTTAAATGTAAATTCAATTTAAAATTTGTTATTAAAGTGGTCGATAACGTATTAATACTATCACATTTGTACACTAACCTGCTAACATTACTTTACAAGGGGTGTAACATGTAAAAATAAGATGTAATAACAAATTAAGTTCTTCTATTACCATATTTTAAGTGTAAACAGTTTTAAATATTTATAAGCTTATGTGTATAATCTAACAATTGTTGTTCCATGATCAATACAGTTTTATTTTATTACAAAAAGTCTTAGATTGCAACAGAAACCCTGTTAAATTATTCAAAGTGATTGCATAAGTATGTTTTCACATTCTTGATTATGTTAACAGTTTTATTTGTTATAATGGGGGGTCAAATGTTTCCATATAAATGCCCTTATCAATCCAGGAAATGGTCAAACACACACTTATATTCACACTCACACACTACGCTGCTCCCTCTCTTAGTCTCTGCTGCTGACCTGAGCCTGTCTGGAATGGAGACACTGGAGCACGTGGCCGTTACTGTGACGATAGCCCATCCTTGCCGTGGCAACGTGGAGGTTGTGCTGGTCTGCCCCAGCGGTATGACATCAGTCATCGGGGCGCGCCGCGCCATCGACAGGTACAAACCCACACAATGGTATTATTTTTGGAAACAGTAAAACTTGATTAAAACAGCTAAATGAAATCAGTGTTTTAATTTACGAAGGAGAGAAAAATAAGATGCTATTATAGCTCCAAAAGAACATCTGTAATAATCATATATAACAGTACCTCATATGAAAATAAAATGTTTTGACTGCAGTCTAATGAAATAGTGTGTTTGTGTTGTGCACATAGAGACCCTGCAGGCTACCAGGACTGGACTTTCTCCACCGTGCGCTGCTGGGGAGAGAGAGCTGAAGGCCAGTACACCCTCAAGATATCTGACCACAGTAAGACACACGGCTCACACACGGACACAAGTGACAGATATTTATGGGAATGTCTTTTCAGGAGGTCTCTCGTATGGTAGTCATGTTGTTTCTTTCTCTCTGCTCCTGTACAAGAGTCAACACTTGCGCAGTGTGCCACTGCAGGAGTGTTGAAGCAGTGGCAGTTGACCCTGTATGGTTCCTCTATGACCAACAGCGACGTCCAGGAGAGACAGAGGTGAGAGCTCGCTGCCATCTGGACAGTGTTGAGATCATCAGCATTGTTGAATGATTGTGGTTTCCATCTTGGTCTTCTGTTTTCATTCCCATTTGATTTGTTTGTTGCAATTTCACGATACAACAGCCTCTACAACAATTCTCGTACTGATTTCACCCTTCGCTAAGCCCCTCCCGTTTAGCGAAGAGTCAAATACTTGTTGTGTTGTAAGTGTTTAGACTGAAATGAAAGCTAGCCAGATGTTCTGCATGTTCATGTTCGCTACGCATTGATTGACAGGCTGGTGGAGGAGGCCATGAGTGGGAAGTATCTGGACAGTAGCTTCTCTCTGCCCTGCCCTCCAGGCCTGGACATCCCTCCAGAGATCGTCAGCCCCTTCACCTCCAACAGCCTCAAGGTAAACTGTACACTGTTTACCACATCTCTCTGTCTCTCTTTAACCTTTCTGTCTTCTCTTATATATTGTGCATTGAAAAAAATCAGACAAAAGGGATAGTTTCATTACTAGATAGTACCTATTTACTCAGAGTAAACAAGTTAAAGGAGGTGGAAGTGATGAGCCTACTTTAGCTCAATTTCAGAATACTTTGGACTTGTTCAGGGCTGCGTATAATGATTATTTTCATTGTCGATTAATCTGTTGATTATTAGATTAATGTGATTGGTTGATGCCTTTATTTGTGGTGCGAAAGCTCCGAAAAATCAACCTTGTTCTGAAAAAAAATAATATATATATATATATATATGATATTCTGTGTGAGAGTACTCATAAAATGCCCCCGGTGTGTAAAGGCCTTAAGTCATCAATTTTACTTCCACTTCCTCTCCTTTTACCCTCTCTGTAGCCATTCTTGCTTTTTGTCTTCCACCTCATCCACACATGCATCCATCAGTGATTTATCGAACCCAGCGGCTCTGCTGTTGTGATTTACCTCCTCTTGCTCTCTGCTTTGTCCTCCCCTCCAGTTCCTGCTGTTGCTGGGCTGCTTTGCTCTCTTCTGGTCCCTCTACTACACACTGGAAGTTACACTGGCCCACCTGGACCTCAGGGGCCTCCTCTGCCTGCGCAGGAGACGAGGAGGTCACCGGGCCAGGGGAGGGCGCCGAGGGAAAGGAGTGGAGGAGGCGGTGGTAGAGGAGGAGGAGGATGCGGAGGAAGATGAGTGGGACTCAGGGGTGGAGTTGCACGCAGTTTTGGACTTTGAGTCCAAAGTGCTGCTTTTAAATGGGGAGGCAACATAGCACTGAGCCAGATGATGGACCGTCTATGCTCATGGGACGTCTCAGGCTTTCACCCTCTCCTCCCTCCCCACCCACCCATCCTCCAGTCAACCTTATCCGTGGTGGTGGGGGGTCACAGTGTAGACTGCAGATGGACTTGACTGAAGAGTGGATTTGTCTGCATTCCCCAAACACGTGGCCTTTTATGAAAATCTGTGTTTGTACGAGTGTGAGTGTGTCCTCATAAGGAAAGATGAGAACAATCCTCCAAAGTGAAGATATTTTGGTTAGAGTAAGGGTCAGGCATTAACCTGAGGGACCTAATAGGGTTTAATGCCCCAGTATAACTGCATGTTTGCATGCGTGAAAGTGTGTATACAAGCTTGTCTGCGTGTAAATTCGTGCCCACAGAAGAACTGAGCTTAAACATTGCTGGGATATACTTTACGAACACCTGTGGGGGTCATTAAACCGAGAGAAAGATTTTTTCTTTTTAAATGTGATGTGCACTATAGGAAAGTACGAATCTGCGTGTGTGTGAGTGAGTGTGTGTTGTGACATGAGTGGGTGTGCTTGTAATATGTAAGGTCTTCCATAAAAGAATGTCCTCAAATATGAGGCTCCAAGAAAATACTGATGATTTGTTTTTTTTATAAATTAGATTTATTTTCTGAGGTGTCGTTGGATGTATTTGATTTTTAAGTCTGGGGTCATTTTCTGCGGGTTATCAACCAACTACTGATGAAAAAACTTGAAGTGGGATTTTCAAGTGTGGGATTTGTAGATGTATTTTTTTATGAAGTGTAATATATACACAACGTGTGCCTGCTGTACAGATATATATATTAAGTGTGTTAAATGATTTATACAAAAGTGTTTTGTAAGAATGTATTAAAGAGTTCTAATTTTTTATTGGAAAGGAGAGTTTGGAGTGAAACTGGAAGCTGTGTTTTGCTGTGCAAGTCACAGGTGATCTGAATGATAATAAAATACTTGACGGAATATCCTCTGAGATTGTTCACATGGTTTTTGAAACACAGAAAATAAATTTGTGTAATCAGAAATTCATCTAAGATGATACTATAGCTACTATCTAATGACTTTATGATTTTCGCCTGATGATGTTAAAGCATGGATAAAGCAGGTAAGCTGTTAATGTTTACTATGTCCACCATCTTAGTTTAGCCAGTTAGCATGCTAACATTAGATTATTAACACTTAGCACAAAGTACAGCTGAAATTCATGGGAATGTAGATTTGCAGGTATTTGGTCATAAACCAAAGTATTGGCAATAAAGTATCAACATTGCCATCCCAAAAATTGTGCATTCAGCATAGCAAAAAAACTAAAAATAACTAAAATTAATTTAAAGATTCCATATTGTAAAAAGTAAGATTGTCATGTCTGTTATAGTATAAAGCAGGTTTAAGTGCTATATAAATAATGTGAAAGTATTGAAATGTTCAATAAAAGGAGAAATACACACGGCCCGTATTCAGAAATTGTGCGTTTGAAACAAGCCGTCAGGATTTCTGTCCATTTGTGATGTCACAAATATACAATATTTAGACTATTTCACGGCTTTAAACGTAAACATTCTTAATGTGTCCCAGTTTATTTCCGGTTGCATTGTATGTAAATAACATCAGCTGACAGGAAGTAAACATTGACCCAAACTGTTGCCTAGCAACGCAGTTCCGTTGCAATTCTGTTGCAATTCCGTTGAAATGCACTAAAACGGAGCGTTTCAGACAGAGGGTAAGTACAGGTATATTCAGGCAGACAGGATGAGGAAAATAACGGGATTTTTTTTACATTAAAGCATGTAAACATGTTCTAGTAGAAACACAAAATACAAATATGAACC
Source organism: Sebastes umbrosus (assembly GCF_015220745.1). NCBI lineage: Eukaryota > Metazoa > Chordata > Actinopteri > Perciformes > Sebastidae > Sebastes > Sebastes umbrosus. Next base: position 28,783,237 of record NC_051275.1, read on the forward strand.
TGAAAATGAACATAATATGGGACCTTTAAAACAACAAAAGAGCACTAAGGCTAGCTATAACCTTTTTTTTTTTAGAACACATAGCAACATGTAGCCCAGGGGCGTCGCCTAGGCAGCACTGGCTCACCCAGTCAAGTTAAATCAAAATAAATGTTGTTATAAAATTATAAAAATGTATTTAAGAAAAGAAATATAAAAAAACTTCATTTATTGTTGACTTGTGTGTGTTTAATATTCTTCTGATTAAAATGGAACTATTTAAACGAGTTGTAGGCAGCCGGCAGGAACTAATTGGTTGCCATGGTTCCGACCGTTCATACAGGAACACAACATGACTGCCGCTGCCTTTAGCTAGCCAGTTAACTAACCGCCAAAATAATGGCTAAACAAGTTCTTTCATGTGTTATTTAAAAAAAACAAGAGTTGAGGAAGAAGACACGCCGCTGCCTCCCTCAGCTGAGTCCACCCAGCCCTGTTCTTCAGACTAATCAGCCCACAAGAAGGTTAGCCCGGGCCCGTCGGCGGCCGCTTGCTCCCAGTGCTCTATTCAGGGTCAACCTGACGCGGGTTTTACCCGCCAATTTATCTGCAGTTGATGACTTTCACACCCAATTTGAAGGTATTTCCCTGCACTGTCAAGAATGGAAAATCAAGGTACTTCTCAACCGCGGTATGGACAGTTTTCTTGGTTAAATCACAGTGTAAAGGACGAGCGTTTTTGTAAAATGTGCAGACATTTTCCGAGCGGAGCGGAAGCACCTGCAAAAAACACCAGACCAGCAAGCACCGCTCAATTTCACTGGACCAGTTTCAAAGCTACAGGGCAAATAACAAAACTGCAGGCCAGGGGAATGTGTGAAGTCAAATGAACCGTGATGCCATGGACTATTCATTTATGGAGAGGAATCGGGACCATCTAAAAGTTGTTTTGCATGCTGTACTGTTTTGTGCAGAGCAGGACATCACCCCTTCGTGGACACAGAGGAAATACAGATGCTCTCAATTAAAGAACGATTCAAGTTCATGTGAAAATATGTGCTGACCCTGTTGTCCTTTGAAAAGGAATTCACTGACTCGCTGAACCATGATGAGCTCATTTCTGTGGCATTTTGTGGGCCATGAAGACAACAATGGTAAGCCTGTTTTACTATTTTTTCCACTACTTCAGCCCATGAAGAGATTTCACGTTAGTAATGGTATGTTCTGTATAGGCCTACTGTTAATAGGCTACATCATTTTAAATTAGTTGCAAATTTTTCATGCAGAAGCTCAGCCAGATTTCTATGTATGTGGTGATTGATTTAATATAAATGAAGGAGTGTTTTGTTCTTTCTTAAAGGTCCCATATTATTCTCAATTTTCAGGTTCATACTTGTATTTTGTGTTTCTACTAGTACATATTTACATGCAGTAATGTTCAAAAAACCTTTATTTTCCTCATACTGTCAGCCTGAATATGCCTGTATTTACCCTCCGTCTGAAACGCCCTGTTTTAGCGCATTTTTTTACAGAATTGCAACAGAATTGCGTTGCTAGGCAACAGCTTGGGTCCATGTGTACTTCCTGTCAGCTGATGACATTCACATACACTGCAACAGGAAATAAACTGGGACCCATTTAGAATGTTTACGTTTAAAATTGTGTCAAGGGTCTAAATATTGTATATTCGTGACATCACAAATGGGCAGAAATCCTGACAGCTTGTTTCAAATGCAGAGTTTCTGAATACGGGCTGTGTGTATTTCCCTGTGGATTGAGTGTTTTGATACTTTCACAGTATTTATATAGGACTTAAGCCTGTTTTATAATAAAAAAACATGAAAATCTCACTTTTTTATAATATGGGACCTGCTTGGCATTTGATGTTATATGTGAGCTGACCATGGTACTAGAGTAACAATAATTGTAATGAATGCAAGAGGAATATATGTGTGATTTATGTCATTCACACATTCTCTACTGTTATGCTTAGTTGCCACTTGTGCAATACAATGGTCACTTAACGGTGCCTGTTGAGCCCATGCGCTGCCAGTTCTGTAATCTATAAGTGTATTTTAGCCTGAATTAGATATCATGGATGAGTTTTTGTCTATACAGTTGTGTACAGCCTTTAAAGACTAAGCTCTGTTGGTTGAGCATGTTGTAAAGGCAGTGTTTAGCTGTTATTGCCTTTGTAATGCAGAATGCATGCAGAAAAGTAAAGTAAAGTAAGTTTTTAGAAGTCCTTTCTGGGAATAGATGGCCCACCCACTTTTGTATTGGCCCATCCTACGCCACTGATTTGCCACTTTTCAGATATAAAATCCCCAAACTGGCATAACGCTAAACTGCCAGGAGGAGCTAAAGGATAGTTCACATTTTGTCAGATTCTGTCTTTGCAGAACTCCACTGAAAGAAATGCATTTTTGCACCTAGACACAAGACTTTGGATTTTGTCCACCATTTTTCTTGTGAGTATTGTTTTAAGACACGCCTAAAAAAAGTGAGCCTATCCTTTGAAATATTGGTAGTAAAAGAAAGATGCAGTGAATGGTGATAGTTTTTTTTCCCCCATTTCCCAGAATGATCAAACTGAATTACCCAGAATCACAAAGTCAATTCAGAAAATGTATTTCAAAGTCATTATTTAATAAGACAATGTACAAAAATATTGGCGCTGATACAGCAGGCGTAGCATTGTGGGAAGTGGTAGGTAGGAACAATGAACAAGGAACAATATTGGGGTGTACTGGTACGCCATGGGTTGTGACACCACTCAATTTGGAAAGAATATCCCTTGCGTACGTTATGTAAACACACATTGATATTTATGTCGGAATCCAGAATCAATATTTCTAAAATCTAGGAAACAAATGCCATAATTCAGACATGTTTTATGTATCAGAGATGAGACAGTGGTCAGTTTTCTGTAATATCCGTTCTGTTTCATATTAGGAAGTAACAGCTCAACTTTTGGCACATTGTCATCTTGTTGTTTTTACCTCCAAGGCAATGCATTGGTCACTTTTATGGTTACTTTTTCCCACTTAAGACTACCAACTTTGTTCTGGTCCTAACAGCAGTGGGAAGGACGAAGCATGGTGAGCTCTGTGATCATCACCAGTGCAAGCGCACACATAAGGGGCTCAGCGCAAGTGTCAAGACCAGGAAGTAGGGGGTACTTGTTAGAAATAAAGCAGAAAAGGTTTTACGATGACGTTAGACGCTTACAGGCTGTAAGGGGCTGAAGAGGTTTTGGGTATCTGTGGCTCAGTGATTTTACAGGATCTGTCGGGATCTTCCATAGCTCATGCCCTCCTGACTGGCGCCCTTGTTGGACCCCATCTGTAGACCAATCACACTTTTGCCCGCCTTCATCTGGTCATCGCTGAAGTCTCGCTTGTTCTCCTGGGCTTTCCTGCAACATTGAAAATGTCACTGCATTAATAGAACTAAACCACAGTCTTTGTTCACTTATTCTACTTGGAGATAAAGCAGTTGACATTTCATGTGTTGGACTCACTTGAAGAACCAGCTAGGGTCTCCCTTGTATGTGCCTTCATCCTTAGTGAGGGCCAAGCTGCCCAGAGCTGACAGGGTCCTCTGCACCGCCGCCAGGTCCTTACCTGTCCCCACACACACATACAGCAAGGATTATTAACTCGAGCATCAGTCACATTATGATGTAAATGTACGTATATCGTCGTATCCAAGCATAGAGTGCTCCAGGAATGACGTATTTTTGTAGGCCAACCAGGAAGTTAACATTGCCCTGAATTCCCTCGACAAAACGCCAATGGGATTTTTCCATTCCATTGGGTCATCCAAAAAACTGACCCACTGACTTCCAGACGAGCGAATCGGAAGTACGAAAAGTTTTAGGACTCATTCCTGTAGCACTGTATAGTGCTTAAACCCAAGCCAAGTCCAGCATTAAATGTTTGCAGTAACCGAGGAATGAAGACCATGAGACCCCTCTCACCTTCCCAAAGGTCCACGGTCTGGAACATGTCGGTCTTGGTGACTCCATACTTCTCGGAAGCGTTGAGGAACTGGGAGATCTGCTCCATCTGTTTGAAGGCTGCGGGTGAGCTCTGGATCTTCTTCACGGGTTTGTCTCCGGAGAACAGACTGTTGATCAGTTCGCTCAGAACCTGCGGAAGACCAGATGGAGTGACAGAGGGTAGAAGAAGAAAAGGGGAAGAAAGGAAGAAGATTAACAAAAAACATCACAACATCTAGATAAAACAACAAGTGATCAAACAGGCGTGTTGCACTCACACATCCGTCTTTCAGCCAGGCCTGGAAGCCGATTTTGCCTTCCTCTGGCTTTCCCACACCGGAACCACACTGACGGCTGATCCACTCCACCAGGATCTGCTCCAGCTCGGCGTCGTACTTGCTGTCGATCTTATCCTGAACATGCCGGCTCAGGCCGAAGCTTGGACCTTTGTTAGCCATGCCGACTCCCTGGGAGAACGTGAAGAAGGAGAGGTGGATGGAGAAGATGGACAATACAGTGGGGGGGGGAAATGGGTAAAAATTAGTGAAAAATGTCATGAAAAATGATCTCTGGGGAAAGTATGAAATCGTTTCTTGATCTTCACCGGTACCGTCCTTATCTCCCATCTTGACAACTTAGAGCAGAGTATATATTCATGACAACATACAGACTTTATAAACTTACTGTTTTCCTGTCCCAGTATTACCTTTTACTCCAAAATAGTTGTTTTTAGGCAATACAAACAACAGCTAACACTCACATTGCAGTGAAACTTGGATTTAGCCTGTATGCACAAACATGCATCAATGCAAATAATGTAGATGAAGGCATATTTACTTTCAAACACACACACAGATACTCCTTCCATATACTGTACTGCATACACCAATACAATTGAGGACATGCAAGTCAAAAGCGTGTATTTAAGCGTAAATGCACCTCTCCCAGAACAGTGGCATTAACAGCGTTATGTCTCCTAATACACACCATTTAGCCCTATCAGGACCTGTGTCTGAGGCAAAGTGGTGTACAATGGGAGCTCTATACCAGCCAGCTGATTTTTGCATATTTTCCCTTTTAACACACCCACACACTCTCCTGAGCTCTGTCAACACATATATCATTCCCAGCACTGTTTTTGTATTATGCTTCTTTATTGCCGTTGGGCCGACAGCCAAGTGCAAAACTCATATCAAAGTGCTGTCTGCACCATCCAACCTTTGTTGCCATCTTTGATGTCAGGTCACTTCAACTTCCTGTTCCTGGGGAAGTTCAAATGTTAAAGGTTAAACCCAGGAGTTGACTGGAGGAGGCTCATCTCTGACATAGGATGGGGGATGTTGTAACCAAGGGCGACAATACACTTCAGTTTAGGAACAATATGCAACCCTTTTGTGTATTGCCTTTTTCCACTGATCACAGGATTATTTTTTCCAATTGGCAGTCGTATTCATTACAAAAAGTGACAAAGTGTCAAGATGGGCCAAGACTGGGCTGACGTAAGTCTTTTTATGGTTCAAGTAATTCTGTCTCATCATATTGCCAATATACAAACTAATACTGTAGCTAATACTCAAGTTCTTCTTTCTTTCCTTCACCTAATTTCTTTCTTCCTTTCCTTTTTACTCATTTCTTTCCCCCTTGCATCCTCCCTTCCTTTCTCTTTTCCATCCCTTTCTTCTTCAACTGCTCTGAGGGCGTGAAACTGTAGATACAAAGGTTTCCTCAGACCTCCAATATATGGCAGCTGAAACCAGGTGTGAATATAATGCTGGCATATTCTCACCTTTTAAATTGATATGGAGTTGCCTATTTACTAGGGCTGTCAATCGATTAAAATATATAATCGCAAATTAATCACACATTTTTTATCTGTTCAAAATGTACCTTAGAGGGGGATTTAATACTCTATATAAATATTGTCCAGAAACCCTCACAGGTACTGCATTTAGCATAAAGAAATATGCTCAAATCATGACATGGCAATCTCAAGCCCAACAGGCAACAACAGCTGTCAGTGTGTCAGTGTGCTGACTTGACTATGACTTGCCCAAAAACTGCATGTGATTATTATAAAGTGGGCATGTCTGTAAAGGGGAGACTTGTGGGTACCCATAGAAACCATTTTCATTCACATATCTGGAGGTCAGAGGTCAAGTGACCCCTTTGAAAATGGCCACGACAGTTTTTGCCTGCCAAAATTTAGTGCAAGGGAGCAACATCATCATTCATTTGAAGTTGTGGTTGTGTCCACCTGGTGAATATAAGTCAGGAAATAACTCTCTTTAGCTGCTAAATGCTCCGTTTTGTTCATAAGCCTCGAACTTTGTCTGCTGTTTGGTGCCGAGCAGGAAGTGCGCAGCGAGTTTATCAAGCATTTTCACTAAAAATAGCTGACTGTTGCAGCTGGAAATTAATCTGATAAGAGTCTGATTTACGTTTACTTATACAGTAAGTAAAGTAACATTTTTAATGCAGGACTTAACCATAGTGGAGAATGTTTTACTTTCTGGTAATGCTAAATAAAGCATACTTGTTCCACCACTGCTAATAGATATACTGCATGTGTGCATATTGGTGTCTGCATGCCAGCGGCATTAACGGATTCCTGCCCAGAGCGTCCGCAGAGTGTTACCACCGACCCTGATTAATATTCTTTGCATTCCCTGTGGGGCTTTTCCAGGCCGCAAGAAACCAAACACACATGCCGGGCAACACGCTCACTTATATACAACCACAAGATCAGATACTATATTTTATCATCTGTCTGCCTTTCAGTCTTATTGGCACACACACACTCATACCCCTTGTGTTATGCGTCATTTATATAATCATTATCACAGAGTAATATTTGTCTGCTATGCCGTTAACTTGTCTTTTTTTCCATTGGCCTCTCGTTCTTAGCCTCATAAACTAATCACTGGACCACAATTGCAAATCAAACACACACACTACACTCTTTGTAGGGAAAGAAACAGAAGTTATGTCCACCACATTGTGCACTCGATGCCTTCTCATGTCTTGTGAAGAGAAGAGAAGTACTATTTCTCCCATAAGGCCTCTGTCTGTTTGTGTGCATTGCATGACAACCATGTAAACATCACATAATATTTTAAGAGGTCAAACAAGTCCGTTAGGAGCCTGGTCCTCTATTTCTGGTATTTATGTGCATCTAGGGACTTGTTATCCTTGGGAGCCGGCCAAGGTCCAATAACTCAGGATGATCTGCTAAACAAGCTTCTGTGCTGTCAGGCTGCTTCTCCTTCATATTTACGACAGTGTTCATTTTATATTTGTAACAAACTCTCTATAAAACTGCCTTTTCAGTAAAGCATGAGCTATCTACTGCAATATCAGGGAAGGTTAATGCCGACTTTAAATTCTGCAACTTTTCATACCATTACTAAAGCTATTTCTACAAGTATTACTGCTGCTGCTAGGACAATTACTACAGGTATTATAGTACAAAAGCTTCCTCTGTTACTGCTGATCCAACTTGCTGATGCATCAACAATATTACAATACTACTACCATAGAATCAAACTATCCATGCATAAAATTAGGGCTTGGCAATATGACGATATAGATGGTCAAAATTATATAAAAATGTCTATGATATATATTTTTTCTATATCGTTTCTATCACTATCTAGTCTAGGATATATTTATTTATTTTTTCTCTATAATTTCACTTAAAACTTTTATGGTCATTTTGCACTGAAGTTCTTAAAATGAGAAAATACTTTTCATTTGTCAAGTATTTAATTTGGACAGGAGTATACAAAAATAGCCTTTACCATGTGGTCATTTCATATAGACAATTTATTTATTGAATTACCAGTAAAAATTGGGATATATATCATTATTAAGATGTGAAATGATCTATATTGTGATAGAAGATTTTGGCCAAATCACCCAAACCTACATAAAATCTGTCTCTGCAACTATAAAATCACTAGTCTAGCGCTATGTACTGCCATGTGTCATGTACTAGTACCGCTATTTGCAGCTTTAATTCATTACTACGGATAATTATAACGCTATGCAGGAGAGAAGGATTATTACTGTAAGTAATCAAATGTTTCAAAGGAATGTTTCTAAGATTCAGTTAAAAGATTGAGCAATAAAATAAAAGTAATGACCTTGAACATGGCTAATAAATAAAGAGAAAAGACTACAATACAGAAAGGAAACTATGGAGATAAAGTAAAAGTAAGCCTTAAAATGCCTCAATTCAAAAGTCCCAAAGTGCTGTATCCCACAAACATGACTTCATCACCTCGGTCCCTCCGTTCATCCATCTCTCTGAGTTGTGTTTTTCCTGCTGTGTTTCTCTATTACCATGGTAAATCCGCCTAATGCCAGAGCAGGAAACCAGTGTGAGGGCTGCGGCAACTGTGGCAGCCCGAGAGGACATGGCGTCATGCGGCCTCGCCTCCTCCACAGTTAACTAGCTAACCGCCATATAATGATTTGTTACGTACAAACGGCCCTGGACTTGTTCACAGTCACTGTAATCATTTTATCCTATCAAGGTCAGGGTTAGATATAAAGCAGATGAAAGCTTGGCTTGATCAAGCATCTTACTTAAAGGAACAGTGTGTGGCATTTAGGGGGATCTATTGGCAGGAATGGAATTAATACGTATGTTTTCTTTAGTGCATAACCACATAAAAGTAATAAATAAATCACTGTAGACGTCATTGGAGTCCTCTGGCTGATGTGCTGCACAGTAGGTCAACTCCATCCTCCGCCTCAGAGCTCTTTTGTTACATGACTCTGTGGTTTATGCCAGCTGCACAGAATCTGCTGCTCCGCTTAGACGTGCCAGACTTTTATGAGCACTGACAGCATTTTCTGAAATGGCCGCCAAGACCTTCATGGTTCTGATTATTCTTCTGACAATCTTTATAGCTGCTGTGTGTCTGAGCCGCTGTACTCCTACTGACTCTGAAGTGCAGATAGCTTTGTCCGATTCAGCTCGGTGCCAGAGCCCCTGCACTGTTACACGGATGTGGTTAGTTCCTGGCCTTATAAACCGCTGTGCCTCTGTGTTTATGCTGCTACAGGATTGGCAGTGGAGATTAGAGTGTTATCTGCTCCTGGTGCTGCTGCCCACTGGTACAACTCCCTTATGTTATTACTGCTGGCCTGGTTTTACTGGAATCACTGGGTGTGCTGCCATCACAGAAAGCTTTAGATACTAGGGCTGTCAGTCGATTAAAATATTGAATTCTTTAATACTCTTATCAACATGGGAGTGGGAAAATATGCTTGCTTTATCCAAATGTATGTATATATTACAAATATTGTCCAGAAACCATCACAGGTACTGCATTTAGCATAAAAAAATATACTCAAACCATAACATGGCAAACTCAAGCCCAACAGGCAACATCGTCTGTCAGTGTGCTGACTTGACTATGACTTTTGTGATTATCATAAAGTGGGCATATCTGTAAAGGGGAGACTCGTGGGTACCCATAGAACCCATTTTCATTCACATATCTTGAGGTCAGAGGTCAAGGGACCCCTTTGAAAATGGCCATGCCAGTTTTTCCTCACCAAAATTTTGTGTAAGTTTGGAGCGTTATTTAGCCTCCTTCATGACAAGCTAGTACGACATGTTTTCTAGTTTCATTTGATGCCAGTATCTTCCCACTAGCTTTAAAACTGAGCCCTACAACCTAAAAATCGCAAGTTGCGTTAACGCATTAAAGAAATTAGAGGCGTTAAAACGAATTTGCGTTACCGTGTCATTATCGCGTTAACTTTGACAGCACTAGTGATTACCTTTCATGCCTTGTGAATTCACAAGGCTCCCAAAAAGCCCATGTATGGCAGCGGATCATTTGCTTGTGCAAATAAAAAGTATGTACACTGACAGAGATATGCAACGCTGTCTGGCTCTTCTTCACCCTCTCCTCGCTTCACATGGAAAACATATCAACCCTCAAATAACATCTGTATATCTGTGTACTTGCAATGAGACCATCATCTGTCACAATTAGGGTTATTGTGGAAACCCTAGGAAAAAGCAGTCGGATTGTGTTCAACCAGGCTCCATGTTAAAACAGCAGTTTTTACCAGATGATTATTATAAACACTTGATCGATCACATGAAACTAATAGCATTCTTATACCCACACAGGATTGAATGCAACAGTAACTCAAACAAAAGGTATGACAGTCATATAATCTACTAAAGACTTAGGAAACGTCAAACTTATATACATATGATAGCTACTCTTTAACTCATGGTCAAGTGCAGATGCATCGCAAAGTGTATATATTTGCATACCAAACTCTCCTTGAACATTTGAATGAGTACAGTGCTCTTATTTTGAAATGACTTGAACTTTGGATATTATCACCTTATATTCAAACACAGAAGATGAAGGACACACATGCATATTTTTTTTATAAGAGGCTATAGGAAGGCCTCAAAACTACTGACTGAGTGGTCTATAAAGCCTCACGCATCTGCCACTTTGTCCTACTAACTGTCCCAAATCCAGCTTCAGGAGCTTTTTTATCCTAGATGGAGGAATAAACGAAAAGTATACTCACTGTGTGAAGGAATAGGTCAGTTCTCTGCTGGCTACTACTGCAGCTACTAGTGGGGTTGAGTGAGAATGCTTGACTGAGTGTTTGTATATGCTTCGCAGGGACCTCCCTCTCAAAAATGCCGGCTTAAAAGGAGCAGATGAGGAAAGATGACTTCACTAGTCTACCAAGAGAGAGAGGGAGGGAGGGAGGAGGAAGGAGGGATCGAAAAGGAGAAATAGGAGGGAGAAAGGGGAAGGAAAAAAGGAAACTTCATCCTTAAAAGGGCATGGCCTTTCAGCAGTTCTCCCTCTCCCTGTCCGTGCGTCTCTTCCCCTCACGTCTAGTTAAAAAGCCCAGCCTTATTTGGGTAGACTGTTCCATGTAGAGCAGAGACAGCAGCCAGGCAACGTTGGTTTGGTCAGCACAGCAGGAATTCTTCTAATACTTTCACCACATCCCTCCTCGCTCAAAGTGGCAGCAAGGTGGCGAGGAAGAGGATGGGGGCTGATGGGAAGGGGGGGGGGAGAGAGGGAGGAGGAGAGATGGAAAGAGAGGAGATGGGGCTTAAGGAAAATAGAGAAAGAAGAACTGGATCTGGTGTTGGTCCGATCCCATTGTAGGGAAGGAACTATGTCAAAATTACTCTTTGTTTCCACAGTTTTAAGGAGGGAAGGAAGAGGAGAGGAAAGGAAGAAATAGATTAGAAGAAGAGGAGGGGAGAGGAGTCGAAGAAAGAGAAGACAGGAGAGGAAGAAGGATGAGAGGAGAGGAAGAAGGAAGAGAGGAGAGGAAGAGAAAGAGGGTGGAGAAAGAGGAGAGGAGACAAAGAAAGAGAGGACAGGAGAGGAAAGGAAGAAAAAGAGGAGAGGAAGAAGGAGAGGAAAGGAAGAAAGAGAGTAAAAGAAGATGAGAGGAGGGGAGACAAAGAAAGAGAGGACAGGAGAAGAAGAAGGATGAGAGGAGAGGAAGAAGAAAGAAAGGAGAGGAAGAAGGAAGAGGGTGGAGAAAGAGGAGAGGAGACAAAGAAAGAGAGGACAGGAGAGGAAAGGAAGAAAAAGAGGAGAGGAAGAAGGAGAGGAAAGGAAGAAAGAGAGTAGAAGAAGAGGAGAGGATAAGAGACGAAGAAAGAGGACAGGAGAGGAAGTAGGATGAGTGGAGAGGAAGAAAGAAGAGAGGGGAGGAAGAGAGGAGGAGAGGAGATGAAGAAAGAGGACAGGAGAGGAATTAGGATGAGTGGAGAGGAAGAAGGAAGAGAGGAGAGGAAGAAGGAAGAGGGTGGAGGAAGAGGAGAGGAGACAAAGAAAGAGATGACAGGAGAGGAAAGGAAGAAAAAGAGGAGAGTAGAGGAGAGGAGAGGAGAGGAAGAGGAGAGGAGATGAAGAAAGAGAGAACAGGAGAGGAAGAAGGAGGAGAGGAAGAAAATGAGGAGAAGAGGTGAAGAAAGCGAGGACATGAGAGGAGAAAGGAAGAGAAGGGAGGAAGAGGGAGGAGAGGAGAGGAGAGACGAAGAAAGAGAGGAAAGGAGAGGAAAGGAAGAAAAAGAGGAGAGGAGAGGAAAGGATAGGAGAGGAAGAGGAGAGGAGACGAAGAAAGAGAGGACAGGAGATTAAGAAAGAGAGGACAGGAGAGGAAGAAGGAGGAGAGAAGAGGAGAGGAAGAAGGAGGAGAGGAAGAAAACGAGGAGAAGAGGTGAAGAAAGAGAGGACAGTAGAGGAAGAAAAAGAGGAGAAAAGAGGAGAGGAGATGAAGAAAGAGAGGAGAGGAAGCGAGAGTAGAAGAAGAAAGAGAGGACAGGAGAGGAAGATGGAGGAGAGGAAGAAAGAGAGGAGAGGATGAAGGAGAGACAGAGATGGGAGTCATCATAATTCAGACAGAGAAGTCCATGTAAGTCCTGGGTCTTCAGCTACGCCCAGTGTGTGGTGTGCATGTGTGTGTGTGCGTGCGTGTGTGCGTGTGCGTGTGCACGTGCATGTGTGTGTGTGTGTGTGCATATACCACGCCACCACCACTCATGACATTTCCATCACTTCCAGTCACTCTTTGGCAGCACTCCTGTTTGAATATAAGACGTGTTGAACATATGCTCATAACTGAAGTTGGCTTCACTCCCTCAGTGGAAAGTCAGATAGATCACACTCAGTATGGAACCACTCTTACTTAAACACACACGTAGCGTTCATAGACAAAGCTGCAACTAATCTGATTGCAATGTTGAGAACATTTTAGTACACATTTTGTTGTCTCTTGACCACAAAATCTAAACAAAAACAAGTCTGTATCATTGGCCTTTTGCAGTGTGTTCACCTGATGTGTATGAAATAAATGGTGAACATCTGCCTCATAATAACAGCGTAATTCATTAAGAAAACAATCTTTCCAATATCACAAAATATTTCTCTCACGATCACAAGAAAACAACATCTTTGAAATCTATTTTGTCTCTTTTTGTCTTTACGTTTTGGTTCCTATAACATTCAGTGCCATATGGCTGTGGGCATCTCATTAAATCCTACTTCCATCAGCTGTAACTAGACCAGAGCCAGATGTTGTCTTTAACGTCTTTATTTGTCATGAACCATTACAGTGGAGCAGGCGTTGGCAATGACATTTTTGTATGTGTTTTATTGGGTATTCAATGTGAGTAGTTGACTGTGAGGAAAACTATGGAAGATTTAAAACCCCTATCTCACTTGATTTATTACCTCGATTTAAACATTGTAAACATGAGTTTATGGTCTCGATCGCTAGTTTCAAGTCCTCTTCAATACAGCATGATGTTCATTTAGTAAATTATGGTCCCATTTAGAGTCAAATAGACCATAAAGCAGGGGATGCTTTAGGGTGTGGCTACCTTGTGATTGACAGGTCGCTACCACGGCGTTGTCTGTGTTTTTGTCTTATAACTTTAACCCTTTCATAGTGTGTTTTCACTTCATGAACGTTAATTATAACCTTTTTGGACGCCTGAAAATGTCTTATTCATTGTTTGGTTGTACTTAGCTCCACCCTCTCGTGTCACTTCGAGTCGTGAGAACGTCGCTGCTAGGAAACAGCAACATTAACGTTACTGTCGGCGTCTAATAGCCACAGAGGCTAACAATTTGGCAAGTTAGCAAGTGGGTAACATAATGCAGTTGAATTCAAAGGCATAATGACAGAGGAAATAGATGAGGCCGTTGGGAATATCAACATTTTCCTCAGACATATTATAAAATTACGAAGAAAAACAATGAATTTACGATATATTCACTTATTATGCACCGAAAAAAGTTAACTTCCACGGCCTCCGCCCTTTCTGACAACGTCAACAAACACGTCACAACTCATGAACTCTGAGCTTTCAGACACTTTCCACTTAAAAGGTCGTGAATACCACAAGAGGGGGGCGTTCATATGGACTCCTCTCGTGAACACGGTAAACACGACCCCATTTGAAGGAAGCATTATAGACAGTCTATTCATGGACCCACAAGTCAGAGCTTCCTGCTACCTCATAGAAGCTTCCTACAGAATGACTGGTATGTCTCAACTCTCATTGTGTGTGTGTGCGTGTGTGTGTGTGCAGCATGAAGCTGCTCCTACATCATGTGTTTATTCAACTGAAGGAATTTACCTTCCATGAAAGGCACTTGTTTACAGTATTATACCATATTGTCATAGGCCAAACGTCATCGTTGTTATCATTCCCAAATTATTATCAATGCCTCTGACTGCTACCTTTTTCCATTCATGGTCTACATGTATGTCTCTCTCTGTGTGTGTGTGTGTGTGTGTGTGTGTGCTAAAAAGCATAACAAATATAAAAATAAAGGTACATCACCTGTCAAATACACTTGTATTATTTCCAAATCAAAACAATGTCACACGTCATTGCAGTTAGTTGCAGGTAGTTTATTCACATGCATTCTCATATATTTTAGAATGATTCCAAACTTGCAAATGCAAAAATATAGGCGTGCGCCTCTTTGTGACTGATCATAAATGCCTGCATACACATGCACCAGTCTATGTGTGTACGACTTATCTTGTTTATCTCTACCGTGGTTAAACTATGTAACTACGTAGTACTATGTACTCTCTGTACAATGGTTAAACGACGGGGGGCTCGTCCCACGATGGGTCACAAACCTACTTCTGGTGGGTCAACATGTGGCAAAGAACACTAGTTTGTTTTCATGAATCAGGATCTCAGTTGAGCGCGGATAAATTGTGAAAGTTTAATAATCATCGTCATCATGATCATCGTAGGTGTGGGGGTACAGTACGTAACCAGTAAAGATATTGTTCTTTATTGAGTGTGGTGTTTTACTGGATGTACAGAGCTTCCTCCCGGCCATCAGCTCAACGTAGACCTGATCGCCTCTCTGCATTTCCAGAACCACCACCTGGAAGTATACACAGTAAACGCTGTCATGTTTCATGTACAAAAATCCTGTTAAAATCACAGGGAAAATGATTTATTTCCCACAATTTACGATTTTTAAATTGTAATATTTGATCACCATTTGTGCAATTGTGTTACAATCTGATTTTTTTTTTTACCTGATTGGCATTGTCTTCATAATCTTCTCGATTTTGCTCCCAGACACCGACCACCGCTTCCCCGTTCTTTATCAGCTGGACCTACACATACAACAAAACACAAAATTAAGCCGATACTGAATCAAATATCTGGATCGGTTATCAGTGACAATGGGGCCGATCTGTTAAATTCAATTCTATGATTAGATACTATATACATTAAATACTGGAATTTTAATTCCTGTTTAAGTTTTGACCAATACGTTGTTGCATTAACAAGATTTACACTTGACTAAATTTAAATCTATGTATTTTTTTTGTTACATTTTGTTTTACAAAGTTAGGAAAGCAATGCTTAAGTCAAGCCTGATGTTGCCTTACACATGAAAGAATGATCCCAATCACTTCCACACAGTGAGACATACAGCTTATTAATTAAACACTGGTATCGCTATCAAAAAAAAGTCAGATTGGTGCATCCCTAAAATTAAGTTACAAATGACTTTGCTGTTGCTAATGCGGGTAAACCAGCAGAATGTGTTCTGAAATAAGATATTTGTTAAGTCTATCTGGTTGGTTTACTTTGTGGTAGAGGCTCCCATCTTCCTGCACAGATGAGTAGACTGTCATGGAAAAGACAAAAACGCCATCACAAGGTGCGGTGAAGACACCTGGAGAGGGAGGTGAAGAGTTAGTGGAACTGCAGTGATGCATGTTTTACATAAGGCTTTAATTTAAAATGGTGGGTAAAGCTTTCATAAGTCATGTTTCCTACCCATGGACGGTTTATATCCATTGCCATCGTTAAGAGTGATGTTGAAGTAGGGGACTGTCACTTTATAATTGAAAGGACCAAAGCACAGAGTATTGGGATCAAGAACGTTGTCCTCCATGCTGGCTGTGAAGGCAATCTGGCTGTATTCTGAGAGTAAGAGAGAGAGACATTTATTGTGTTGTACAGCAAAGTGTCCACAAAAAATCATTTTTTAACATACTTTCTGTGTGTGTATTGCCAGTAATGTTGGTCCAAATCTAACATCCATCAGTGTTATGGGTGTTCACCTGTGAGCGCGTGTACTCTGTATTTCAGTTTGGCAATATTCATCCACAACTCTGAAATCCTAGTGAAGGTTTGCTCTTCCAAATCGAACATTTCATTGGCTGCACAGCAGCAGCCGCGCTGGCGATAGAAGGTACAATTGCAGTCCCACTTGGTACACTCCAGCGGTCCTTCCCATTTGACTGGAACAGAATGGAGAGATGGTGAGAAAGGAGAAGAGAGACAAGTGAGAAACAAGTTCATCATGGAGGGCAGTTTCAAGCAGGACTTTGCTGCAAATAAACATGCTTGCTCTGTCGACTTTATCTGAGTAAAATTAAAGTAAAAAAAAAAAATAGGACTGTCAAAGTTAACACGATAATAACACGCTAATGCAAATTCGTTTTAACGGCACTAATTCCTTACCACATTAACGCAACTTGCGATTTTTAGGTTGTAACGGGCGCAGTTTTAAAGCTACAGTGAAGATACTGGTATCATATGAAACTAGAAAGCCTAAAGAATATAACCATATCATAATAGCTTGTTGCAAAGGAGGCTAATTACCCACGAGTCTCCCCTTTACAGACATGCCCACTTTATGATAATCACATGCAGTTTGGGGCAAGTCATAGTCAAGTCAGCACACTGACACACTGACAGCTGTTGTTGCCTGCTGGGCTGCAGTTTGCCATGTTATGATTTGAGCATATTTTGTATGCTAAATGCAGCACCTGTGAGGGTTAATGGACAATATTTATAATTTCTGTGTTGGTAATTTATTTCTAATAATACATATATACATACATTGGCATAAAGCCGCATATTTGCCCACTCCCATGTTGATAAGAGTATTAAATACTTGACAAATCTCCCTTTAAGGTACATTTTGAACAAAAAACGTGAGCTTAATTTGCGATTAATCGCGACGAATATTGTACGGACAATCATGCAATTAATTGCGACTAAATATTTTAATCGATTTACAGCCCTAAAAAACAAAAACACATTTGAGTTACAAAGCATTCATAAAAGACATACAGCTTACAGATGAACCATGCACAGGGTTGGAAATTAGCACCAGCCACCAGCCAAATGCTGGTAAAATATGCAAGTAGCTGCTGGATTTGCTTCACTCACCACCAGCCAAAGAAATCAATGGTAATCTATTGAGTGGCTGGTAGGTTTTGGAATCCACCAGCCACAGTGGCAAGTGGACAAAAAGTGAATTTCCAACCATGAATATGACATGTGTTTACTGTGTGGATGAGTGCTAGAAAAATAAGGAATAAAATGAGGCAGTATGTGTGGCTTACGTGCAGCCATTTTCAGCACTTCAATGTTGGTGGAGTGGGTGTCCCCATGACCACAGAGAAACAGCGAACCCAACAGGAACAAAACTGGTAATACAACCATCTGAAAAGAAAAAGCAGTCAGTCATGGGTTAATACGAGAGGCTAAATGCTCAGAGCAGTGTCACAAGGTGATTTACACGTAATACATTTTACATTTGACTTAAAATATTCAATGTCTTACAGTTTCTGAATTCAAATCAGTAATTGTATTTCTGTGCTGCTTGTATTCAGAGTTCAATCTGTTTAAATCTGCATTAAGCAATATTTTTTATATTTATATTGACTCAAGTGTTTCTGTGTTTTGTATCAACCAAACTCTCCTCAGACTTTATCCACTTTTACACTCCATGATTGTGTGTTTCTGCTGTTATTACCTGTCCAATATGCAAATAATTAAGAGCAGCAATTTGTACGAAACAACACTGTACACGTGTTAATGTTCTGCAGGTCATAATGTCATATGGTCGCTGGTTTAACAGCATTTCAATGATTTCAATGGGTAACTAGTCAGCACCTTCTTCACATTGAAATAATGTTATATTCATCTAAATGCTGATGGAACAATCATTTATGCTACCGAGACGTCTACAAAACTTTCACTTTCAAATCAAACTTAGCCTGGTTTTAATCTATATGAAGAGTAAGTTTGACCTGCAAATCACCAAATCAATGCTGCTCTGAATCAACAAGGCAACGTTAGCTATCTGTCCAACATTAAACAACAAAGCATCAAGTTAACTATTGGCTGTTAAAGAAATTCAAACATCCAGCAGCTATCATATTCGTTTTTGTTTTTGACTCTTTCTGAAATTTCTTCATGTGAGCTTAAATAATTACATAGAATAATAATACTTTTTAAAAAGGTAAAATAATCCAAAAGTGACAGGAAGTATAGATATCACAACTGACTTTAATTAACCCTCCATTATTTCATCTAACAATAATTCCATTTCGAAAATGACCTTCAAATTCCAGATGTGTTACGATACCTGTCAAACCAAACCTGTTTTTGTGTCACTCAATCATTTTACCCAATAATTAGCGAAACTATTTTAGCTATAATGATTGATGGTTGACAACCAGAGATTGATGTTGACATTGTTTTTTTAAAAGTATATAATTGGAAACATAAACTTACTGTTTTTCTTTTGTTCCTCCCTCTCCTTGGTCTGAAAGACTACGTCAAGGTCTTGTGAGTTTGTCAAACTGAGAGTAAGAGTTTTAAGCAAGAGGGTGGTTTCGCTTCTTATTGATGCTCTTCAGGGGATCCTCCCCTTGATTAGGTAAATGACACCTCCTCACACACACACACACACACACACACAGGTTTCAGCCAAACACTAACAATTCCTTCTACAAACTGGGCCACGTACGGTTCACCCCTGGTAATACAGTACTCTAAAATGGTTTTCCTTTGGTGTGAAAGAAAAAGAATTGATCTTGTTGCACCTTTCGGCACCTTATTGTTGGGTCCATAATAGCCCTTATCGGGACAGCAGTGTCTGATTGCCGCCCTCCTAGAGGACAGAAATGCTGATATAGAGAACATTGTTGCCAGGTCCCTGAGGGTATAATGGCGTACAGACAAGAAGACAAAAGAAGCTGATAGGAAGGTGTTATCGGCCCATCGATAAAGGCCTAGATCTGAGAACAATACACAGCGTCACCTGGTTCTCATGCCGAGATACTTTGTGTTCCCATCATTGCTTTCCCTTTGGATATTGTCGGAAACCCAGATGTATTGATTGTGGTTTGTTGTGTGTTGAGATATGTGATAGTTACTTGGCTAAAGTGGATTAAACGATCCTCTGTTTAATTGCCAATATTCATTCAATAATAAGTCACTAAAGGGATAGGTGTTGCCTCCTTTCATCGTGTTTTTGACGGATACAAAAAATTCGGAAAGACATCCAAGCTGTTTGTGCAAAATGTGCTGTCCAGACAAACAAAGAAGCTGGAAACCACCTTAATCTTGATATAGAGATTTGGGCTAATGGGTCTCTGGTTGTTCTACATGCATTTGATAGCTGACTGTAGCGCTGTCGGTAAATATTGGGTAACATTTTATAATAACCATCGTTTATTAATGGTAAATTGATAGTTAATTAAACTTATTTAATAGTTAACAAACAATGAAATGATAATTCATGTTTACTAATTTACAATAACAGTTTATTGTTGCACAGATTATGACATTTACTATCTACATACAAGTATTTGTTAATTAAAATATTATTTATGAACCTTAAAGAAATTGTTTGTAAAACATTTATATAAACATTTCATTTTACAGGTTCACAAATGTCATGGTAATTAGGTCATAATTACCAAGTAACCTATTTAAAATTTGTTTGTAATAACTGCCAAATTACCCCAATATTTACCTCAAAATTTATCGAAAATTACTTTATTATAAACATTATTTAATAATTATATGCCACTATTTCCCAATAGCTGATAATTTATTTAATACATTTAATAATATAATAATACATTTAATTTATTAGCAAATAACTTGTTTGAAATTTCTTTAAAAACTCCCTGAATCATTACATTAACTACCAGGTTACATTTGTGGAGACAATAAGTCACACAATGGTGAGATTTGTGCCTGATCGGAAGAGTCTTCTATTAGTTTTGGTTTTCCACCTCAAGCCTAAGGGCACTATTTTAATGATTATATGCTATTTTAGCATGTAATTATTAAATAATGTTTATAATAAAGTCATTTTCGATACATTTTGAGGTAAATATTGGGGTAACTTGGCAGTAATTCCAAAGAAATTTCAAATAGATTACTTGCTAATTATCACCTAATTACCATGAAATTCGCAGACCTGTAAATGCCTAAAAAAATAGTTTATAAACCATCTATAATCATTATTTTGATGGCTATTATAAAGTTTCCACTGATGATTATCATACATTGTTAAATGGTTAATAAATACTTTGTACAGTGTCTATAAACAATATTTAGATAGGTATTTAATACTTAAACTATGGTTAATTGGTTTCTGGCCCATCCATCTATGCAAAGTTTATAGATGTTTTGCAAACGATTTATTTAAGGTTTCCAACTCATTTAGCAATCCCTAACAAATACTTAATATAATTTATAAAATGTTTGTGCAACAATAAACTGTAAATAAATATTTTACCAATGTCATCAGAATGTAATTGTTATCGTCTGTTATCAGCTATGATACAACTAAAACTGTTATTCATCATACTGGCTGTTTGTAACCTCGTTTGTTTCTCTCCTTGTTGTTCCTGTAGTCCTATTAGATAACAGGGTGTTTCCTGTGTTGACCGTTACCTTTAAAGCTGTCGTGGCTCCAGGGACAGCCGTGCATTGTCTGTGTTTTTGTGATAGCCACCTACTTGTGTGCGTGGAGTACCAAGTTAACTGACCTGGTTCTTCACATAGTCTTATCTGCTAAATGGAGGCCATGGTGTATCAGGTGTTTTATATCTGCTTTGCGCACATCTCTTCAAAAACAGACCTCCAGTCCTTGAGAGGATTCACACAACAGCATGGGATAAAAATGACATGCTCTGTGCCCTGACCGCAGATGTGATTTCAAACCAGAGCTTTGAATTGCTGCATAATGGGGAAAATAAAAGCGTGGTTGTCTTTCTGAGATTGTTTGATATGGAGGTGAACAGGAGTTTATTTTCCTGTGATGAAGCCAGTCATCAGCAAGTGTCTTGATAAGGAGTCGGGAACTTACCCAACTACTTAAAGAGCTTTAATTTCTTTCTGACCTTATTAAAACTCAAAACGTATCGAAGTATAACCCTTCCCTTTGCCACAAACTGGGCTATTACATTAAGATGAAGCTGACAACATACAGAAATGACCATAAAGCATTGTGGTTATACCAAATGAGGAAATATTGTTCTATATGTCATATGAGTTGTGCATAAGGAAATATGCATTCCTTGTGTTCACCAAAAAGTCATTCACAGATAAAGAAATTAATGTAGAGTATGTTATCCTACATAGTGATATTACTTACGTTTGTTTCTAGCTCCCTGATCTTCTGAACAAATTGTAATAAAACTCCAGTTTACAGAAATCCAAATAGACATAACGCTATTTGGGAGGGCAGTGCTATTAATAACAGGTAGAGAGCAGATGAAAATCTATTGTATTCAAATATTTAATCACATGATTGTCCATAGTTAATTATGATTAATCACATATTTTTTATCTGCTCAAAATGTACCTTAAAGGGAGATTTGTCAGGTTTTTAATACTCTTATCAACATGGGAGTGGGCAAATATGCCTGCTTTATGCAAATATATGTATATATTTATTATTGGAAATCAATTAACAACACAAAACAATGACAAATATTGTCCAGAAACCATCACAGGTACTGCATTTAGCCCAAAACTGTATGTGATTATCATAAAGTGGGCATGTCTGTAAAGGGGAGACTCGTGGGTACCCATAGAACCCATTTTCATTCACATATCTGGAGGTCAGAGGTCAAGGGACGCCTTTGAAAATGGCCGTGACAGTTTTTCCTCGCCAATATTTAGCGCAAGTTTGGAGCATTATTTAGCCTCCTTCGTGACAAGCTAGTACGACATGGTTGGTACCAATGGATTCCTTAGGCCCGTCGAATTTTTAAGAGGTTAATTAAAAATCACAAGTTGTGTAAAAGAAAATAGTGGCGTTAAAACGAATTTGCGTCAACACGTTATTATCGCTTTAACTTTGACAGCCCTAATTCAATCATGTTTTATATCTATGGTCCTGGCAGAAAATTGGGGTTAAAGCCTCTGTACACCCACATAGGTGTTTTCAGTTATTCTGGTTGAAGGTGAGCCGGAGCTTTGATGGGAATTTATTAGGTCACAAATCCTCATCTACCAATAAGATTGATAAAGGTGTGATTTGTCCCGTCCTAACAGGTGCAACAAAGCTAACAAGAGACTGAGGAAGATGTCACTCAATTACAGTCTATACACACGCCTACACAGTCCTGCAAAAGCTCTAAAAATCGACCACCAAACAGCAGACAGACACAGTTGGTGATTAGCTGGTGAACACAGCAGAGTCATGTGTTTCCTTCAGGAGTTGGTGGAGACCAAAAACAGAGTTAGAAGGGAGTGACTATTGCCGGCCATATTATCTCACCAGTGTTCTTGCTGTTGCTGTTAACATTTCTCCTGATGCAAAGGAAAATGTAAATGAAGGCTACTGCAGGAAGGCCCCACTGTTTTTGTTTTTCTTGTGTAGCATAAAGGGACTACAATTACATTTCATTGTGTAACCTTGTGTTGTACAATGACTATAGATGAACCTTGAATATTGGACTTGAGCCCAGATACACCAACCAAACATCAAAACCAGCGGCGACGAAGGCCACCAGTTGCGACGCCTCACGTCTCCTTTGTCTTAGCCAAAAGGTTGCACTGGAACACACCGCAAAGACGACAGCCGACAGCCAACTAACACGTATGTTCAGCGCCTGTGTGAGATGAAATAACTCTCCACACCAGCAGGTCATGGTAGTCTGTATTCGTCATTAAAAAAGGGAAACCGGAAGACCGAGGACAGCGGATATACAAGCCGTTGTTATGATACGAACATGAAACAAAGCTGCGTTTGTCGACCATTTTCACACCACTCTCACTCACCACTTCATTCCAGATGGCTATGAATGATCGGATGAGATGAAGATGAAAAATAAGAAGAGCCTTATGTGTTTTTCCTTTTAACTTTACTTGTTAGCTTGCTTTCCTCACATCCGTTTCTCTTCTCATGCACTGATTCGTTTAAGTTGACCGTCTCTCACCGACGGGCGCCGCCGCCGATTCAACATGTTGAATCCGCTGAAAGCCTCCGACATGGGCAGACTAGGCCGACAGATGCTCACCGACGGCCCCAAACTGTCTGACGGCCGACCGTCGGCTTGGCGTGTCAGGGCCTTTACATTCACCAGAGGGCCAGAAACACGACTACAACTAAATGAGAATTTTGCTCACCCACTACTACAGCTTGTTTCTAGTTGATGATGAACAATTTGCAAATGTAATTAAAACTTTTCCCAAGAAAACAGTTAAAAAAACACTTATTAAATGCATTTCCTTTCCATTAAACTCAACCTATTTAGAATTGCGCTCTTACTGTACAACACGTTTTTACTCCACATGCTTAAGGTCTTTGCACACCAAGTCCGTCATTTTCGTATGCGTTGTTTTTTTTATCCGTCATCAAATAAAAACATTATGCACAGAAATGTTGCACACTGAGTCTGATGTGTTTTATTATTCTATTCATTGTGAAAATTCACAAACAAAACTGAATTTATTACGTGGGTGCAATGGATAGCAGTAGTCCAAAACGGGGCTAATGAATGAATGACATTAGCGAGAATCATCCCCGATTCCAAACTGTTCTGCAATCACCTGCCATAATCTATCTTTAAATTGCACATCTCTGTGGACGGTGGCTCTACAAAGCTCTTTTGCCTTTTGACGGATGTGAAAAACGCAGAAAATCAAACCTGTTACGACAACTTTAATGACGGACGAAAGTTTCGGAGTCGGTGTGCGAACGTGATTGGCATGAGGTCGTATTTATTTTTAAACATGTGACAATTTCAAAATGAAAAATACGGACTAGGTGTGCAAAGGCCTTTACATTGCCCACAATGCCACCGACAGTTCGGATTTTAGCTCTCTTCTTTCTAACTCCACACCCCCACGTTATTTTAATTTCAAGCTGGTAGTCTACAGCCCCAACCGTGAAGTGAAGCACAGCTGTGTACCCACACAAAGAAAAATAAGGAACTGGATTGGATAGAAAATTAGACAATGATGACAAAAGAAAGAGCGTAGTGATATTTAAGGTTATCATCACTTGAAGCAATTAATCAAATACCACGCAGTTACGGCTTTATACAACTTTTTTCACATGTAATTATTTTTTGGATAAACAAATGCTGTTGCTGTATTATTCAACATTTTATCTCCAAAAGAACCTAAATGTAATTTTGGTTAATTAAAATTTTAAATATATCAGCTATACCTCATTCACTTACTCAAGTGTCCCATAAGTTCTGTATGTTGTCTACAGTGTTTTTATTGTGGTGAACATGTTGCATACAAGGCCTTAAAATTACTATCTAACTTAATGTTAACACACATATCTAATATGCATTGTATTGTAATGTACACTTTATTACGGATTCTACTTCACCTGGCTGGTGACATGGCTTTCATTTTCATTTCACCTCATTACATTCTGTAAGCAAAGTTCACACACGGAGAACCCAAAAACTGTGAATAAATTGCTTTATTTAAATGTGTTTATATATGTCTTCAGATGAAACAAAATCAACTATAATGCCAACTGCTTTGTTTAAAATACAAATTTATTTTTCTTTTACAGGTGCATAGGGGTTTAGTGAATTTCTCCAAATCATTACAAGACATCATTTCAACAAGAAAAAGATAAGCTATTGCAGAACATAGATACTCAGATTGCATAGGTTGAATCCAGATGTGACAGATTTAAAAACTGGCTTCCCTTAAAAAGAGCAGATTGCACCACAGAAAGATTTCTTCTAGCAGACTCTAATCTTGTAGTTGGGCAAGAGGTGGTACAAAAAAACATACACTACAGCTTTATCATTTATGGAGTAGGATAGAGCAGAAAGGCACTGAAAGTGTTATAGTGGTTTTTGTCATCACAGAGGAAACATCCAGCAGACAGCCTGACAGCCACCTCTTCCCCAGTATTCAGTTGGAGGGCCACAACTATCGTGGCACTGTCCTCTTGGTCTTGCTTATTTCTTTCACTGGAACCGACCAATACCTTGCCGTTCACCTGCAGACTGGCGCAGGCGGCCAAGGTGTTACCAGGAGAACCAGCGTCACTGTAGATGGTGAGGGCGATGCTGTAGACACCAGAGTGCGGAGCAGTGAAGATATTGGTCGACGCATTGTAGCCATCACCCAGGTTGATGAAGACATAATCGTAGGGGACGAGCCTGTTGTCTGGGAAGGGGCCAAAGCAGGTCATTCTGTCGGCATTGTTCATAGATGAAGAGAAGGCAACGCGGCTGGCTGGAGATGCAAAGGGGAGCCAACAGGTTGGAAGTTAAAAACAGTAGATCATTATCGTCTCATTAACATTAAGAAAAGTCCAACGTGTGTGTGTGTGTGTGTGTGTGTGTGTTTGTGTGCGAGTGTTTTGTTCTTTAAGATGCTTCTATAATCTGCACTCTTTCCTGCTTCGTGTAACTCACCTTCGATGTTGTTGAGACGTTGCGCTGTTTGCATTGTCTCCATCTCCAACGTATTCAGGCTCGTCTCAAAGTACGTCGTCAGCCTGTTCACCTCTTGCACCATCACACAGCAGCCACAAGCACCCTGATCCGTGATACACTCTAAACACAAACGCGCCAATAAATACACTTGCAGATAAGAATATAATGCAGACACACTGATTATGCACCCAGAATTCCTCACCTCTGCCTTCTTTGGGCGGTGGACTCGATGTTGAATGGCCGAAATGATTCCCATCATAACGAGCAAGGGCTGCATGCAGCAGGCACATCAGTACAATAGCTGGGGGGAAAAGAGCAAAGGCATGTGATTAGTTGCCTGTTCCTGTATTGTTGTATATCTGAACCATTCTGTAAATGTCTCACCTCTCATGTTGACGGCTTCCAAAGGATGGACTGATGGACTGATCACTAGAGGAAGTGTCCTGGATATATATTTTTTCTCAGAGCCCCTCCCTGGTTACCTCTAAAGTTTATTCCTCCTCTTCTATCATCGCTCCTCCTTGTTTTTGTTTATTTTAATCGTCCGCCCTGTTTTCTTTTATAACTGTATAACTGGGGATGTTTTATCGCCATCACCAGGTGCTCTCACTTTCTAAAATCTCACACCCTCCAGGGCTTTGTGTGCTTGGTCACAGGCCAGGTATCACCTATCGTCTGGAACAAGGTGTCAGTCTCATCAGCAGACAGTTTGAAGAGCTGCATGAAAGTTTAAATGCTTCATATGCTGTGCTGATCATTTTTTCTTATCATTTAGAAAGCAGTGCTGTCAATCGATTGAAATATTTAATCACGATTAATTTTTCATCAGTTCAAAATGTACCTTAAAGGGAGATTTGTCAAGTATTTAATACTCTTATTAACATGGGAGTTGACAAATATGCTTTCTTACTGCAAATGCATTTATATATTTATCATTGGGAATCATTAACAACATAAAACAATGACAAATATTGTCCAGATACTGCAGATAATGCAGTACGAATGTCCAGATACTGCCTTTAGCATAAAAAATATGCTCAAATCATAACATGGCAAACTGCAGCCCAACAAGCAACAACAGCTGTCAGTGTGTCAGTGTGCTGACTTGACTATGACTTGCCCCAAACTGCATGTGATTATCACAAAGTGGGCATGTCTGTAAAGGGGAGACTCGTGGGTACCCATAGAACCCATTTTCATTCACATATCTTGAGGCCAGAGGTCAAGGGACCCCTTTGAATACGGCCATGCCAGTTTTTTCCTCGCCAAAATGTAGCCTAACTCTAGAGCATTATTTAGCCTCCTTGGCGACAAGCTAGTATGACATGGTTGGTATCAATGGGTTCTTTAGGTTTTGTAGTTTCATATGATGCCAGATTGGATTTTTAAGGTTAATTAAAAATCGCAATTGCGTAAGAAATTAGTGGCGTTAAAACAAATTAACGCGTTATTATCACGTTAACTTTGACAGGCCTAGGAGAAAGCCACAAATTAGCACAGCAGCCATATTGATATGTCATTGCAGGGTAAACACAGGTGTAATAAATAACATTCATTATGACCCTGTTCTACCTGTGCTACTACATCATCCAATGTGACATGCTGGTTGAAGAAGAAGAATTGTTTTATGAAGTAATGAGTGCACTGATCTGCTCATGATTGTCTTTCAGGGATACCGGATCATGTTACTGTGTATAGATAGATATAGATAGATAGATACTTTAGTGATCCAAAATTGGGAAATTATTAAAATAGAAATATAATATAATATATAAAAACAAATAATGAAAAGAGTGATGTTCAAAATGGCTCTATAAAAGGTAGAAATACATAGATGTGTTATAGGTCACATCTCAGTGTCATCTTCACTGCTTTCATTACAGATATGGTGTATAAATAATAAATAAATTATTTATATATTTGATTTATATAATTTGATACATGATATTTTATTTGTTTAATAAATATATATCTTACTATAGTCACACTCAATTCATTATGGCATGTATTTAATCTCTCTGGATGATCCATTTGTATTTATCTTCAGTTTCTATGAGTAAGGGTGATTAAAACTGAAATAAAATGTTCAATCAAATGTTTCATAATATGTTTGAGAATGATCCCAATCCTGAAAAACATCCTAAAAAGTTACAGTTTTATTATTGTTAATCCAGCATCTCTAATTTATACCTTTTGTATCTTCAGATTCTTTTAGTGGAGATTGAAACATGACTCAGAACGCAAACTAGTTTGTTTGGAAGTCTGGTTTATTTCACTGGTAGGTTTCAGGTACACCAATTTTTTTTTTTAATTCTTATATCTATCACAATTTACATCACATCATTTCAGCAAAGGTCAACAGCTGTTACAATGAAAAAGACACCAAAGTAAGATTAAAATTCCCTCAAAAAGATATTATAGATAATTGACTGAATGGGATCTCAGGAAGAATAGTGAACCATAGTGATTGTCGGGATGGGCGATAGTACAAAAGATCAGATAGAGATTACAAATCAAGACAGTCACCACGGAAATATTTCATCTAACAGACTCAGAGTTACACAGCCCACAACAGCTACATTCTTCTATATTCGACATCACTGTACAACAGGAAGCCAGTGAAAGTGTTAAAGTTGTTGTGGTCATCGCAGATGGCGCAACCTTCGGGCAGGTTGACCTTCACCTCGTCCCCGGTCTTCAGTTTCACAGACACAACAACAGTGGCACTGTCTTCATCGTCCTGGCCCTTGCGTTCGATGACGCTAGCCACCATTTGGCCGTTTACCAGCAGATTGCCGCAGGCCATCAAGGAGGTTATAGATGAGGAGTAGACGGTGACGGCGAGGCTGTAGACCCCACAGCGGGGAACGGTGAAGATACCGGTGTCTGTATTGTAGCCATCACCCAGGTTAAGGAAGACATTATTGTATTTGATGACGGGGAAGGGGCCAAAGCAGCTCATCATTTCAGTATGGTTTAAACCGACAGAGAAGGCACTGCGGTTGGCTGTAAATGCAGAGAAAGAAGAAATAATCAGGCAAAAGGAATAAAAAAAAAGTGGATCAGTTTTGTTCTTTAAGATATTTTGATGATGTTTGTGTGACTTGTGGATGCGTTGCTCACTCATCATATCGTCGAGGGCCATCTTTGGTTTTGCCAGATACTTGGTAATTGCTTCATAGGTTTGGTTAAAGAAACTCTCCATCCTCATCATCTTCTTCTGCATCAGACAGCAGCCACACGACGGCTGATCCTTAAGACACGCTGCAAACACACACACATACATGAATACATTAGGTGGCAGATGAGAGTACATGCAGACACATTGACTATGTATTGACAGAACTTATTTCCATAACAATCTCTCACCGTAGTCTGGGGAGTCATGCTTTCCAGGCCATGTATACAGTTGCTTACTAAAAGCTGCATGCAGCA
Organism: Sebastes umbrosus; assembly: GCF_015220745.1. Taxonomy (NCBI): domain Eukaryota; kingdom Metazoa; phylum Chordata; class Actinopteri; order Perciformes; family Sebastidae; genus Sebastes; species Sebastes umbrosus. The sequence continues at coordinate 28,812,407 of NC_051275.1, forward strand.
GACACAGCAACACAATAGCTGGGGGAAAAGAGCAAAAGCACACACCCATAAAACGCTTTGCATTACCATTGCTTTTCTCAGGCGATGAGCCTCTGAACTACTGTTTCTGCCCTTTTTCTTACGTTGAGTTGCAGAAGCTTCAATAAAAGACCATCCATTAAACAAGTGGCACAATGCTTTGCCAATACACCTTTTTTCTTTTTTGTTGTTTAATTCTATTTATTAGAAATGTAAACATACAGGTTATCTTACCACATTATGAAAGATTTTGACACTAATAATCAGGATATTTCTAACCCGCACTACTTCCATTGAAAAGACACTGTGGAGTTCACGTTTCCTGTGAAGCTCCAACCATCTCCGTCCTAAATATTATGCCACCGTAGTTGCAACTCGTATCTAGTCTCACCTCTCATGTCGATGCTGGTAAATGACGACGGCTTCACAAGGATGGCAGATGTGTAGACTGATCATGAGGCAAAAGTCGTTGATATATATTTTTCTGAGAGCCCCTCCCTTGTTACCTTTCATTTTTATTCCTCCCTTTTTGGCATCGCTCCTTCTTGTTTTTGTTTTTTTATTGTCCGCCTTATTTGCCCATATAACTTTATAACTGTAGATGTGTTTCTTCATCACTAGGGGCTCTCGTTTTCTAAAAATCTCACACAAGCAGACACACACCCTCCAGGGCTTTGTTGTTGATGCCAACCAGGTATCACCTATCGCCTGAGATGAGGTGCTCTGCATGTGGAGTTCAGTTTTCTCAGTTTTGCAGGGATGTAATTCAGCCCTAATGAAATGATTGAACGACCTACCTACCTGTCTTCCTACCTATCTACCTGCCTGCAAGCACATTATGATATGTTTACACTCATAATGGTAATTGTGGGGGCATGGCTTTAGAGGGAGACCTGAACGGTCAGTGTTGTTGACTTGCCGACTTTCTCGCTAGATTTAGGGACTTTTGGAGCTTGTGCTGCTACTTTCATTGGAAAAGAGTTGGCAACACTGGACTCAGCTTTTTGGTTGGTTAAAATCTAGTGTACTCTTGCTAGTTTCTCAGTATCGACCCTACTTTTAAATAGCCCATGTAAGGGATGCACCAATCTGACTTTTTCAGTCCAGATACCAATCCGATACCAGTGTTTAATTAATAAGCTGTCTGGAAGTGACTGGGATCATTCTTTTATATGTAAGGCAATATCAGGCTTGACTTAAACATTGCTTTCCTAACTTTGTAAAACAAAATATAACAAATAAATACATGGATATAACTTTACTGAATTCTTACTTATTATTGAAATAATAAATCGTACACCAGCAACTTGGCAAAAAATCTTTAAAATTAACAGGATTTTAATTCAAGTGTTTAAATGCAGCAAGAAATTGTTCAAAACTTAAACAGGAATTTAAATTCCAGTATTTAAGGTGTATAGTATATAAACGTAGAATTGAATTGAATAAATCAGCCCCATTGTCACCGATACCCGATCCAGCTATTTAAGTCAGTATCGGCCCGATATCCGATCCGGTATCGGTGCATCCCTAGCCCACGCTCATGAGTCAGAGTAGCCTAGGAATGCAAGCCACCAGCCTGCGGATGCAAGTGAGGCCCTGTTCAGACCTGGCATTAACATGCGTCTTGGATGATCCGATCACAAGTGGACAGCTCTAAGTACGCCTGTTCACACCTGGTATTAGAGTGCAGCAGACAATGTGACGTAATATCACCTGTTGAAAGTCAGCGTCGGGCTCGAGCTTGCTCGCTCTAAATAGACATGAACGAGTATCGCTCAAAACAGTGAGGCGACACACGTCAGCTAAAAGCACAATATCACTCTATATTTCACCTGCTTGGCAGTAATGTTAGCTGACCAGACGAAGGTCTCTCCATGAATCACTGCTGATCATAGTGTTGGCTTTTCATGCTTCAGCGCAGGCTGAGGCAGCGGGACTCCGCAGCGAGAAACGTTATCGTCTCCACCCGCAGCCTGAGTGAACAGGGGCGACACCGGCACCCAGTCGGTAACGAAACGATAACGTTTCTCTCTGAAGAGCTCCGTCACTTCACAAGACACAGGAAACCTCTGTTGGTTTGGAGGAGCTGCAGCAGTTATTTCTGCACAAACGTCCACTGAACATTCACTAGATATTCTCAGAGCTAAACTAACTCTTCTGCATTGTGGAGTGAGCGCACGTTCACGTCTAGAGGTGGAGCGAGCTGAGCGAGAACGCGCGCTGTCTGAGTGAAGGCAGGCAGGCAGAGGAGCAGTGACTCCGGACACATGCGAGCGCGCATGTGTCCCGACCCGATACATTTTTACGCTTAAAAAGTTACAAACAGTCCCTTTAACTAACCAAAAAGCTGAGTCCAGTATTGCCAACTCTTTTCCAATGAAAGTAGCAGCACAAGCTCCAAAAGTCAATAAATCTAGCGAGAAAGTCGGCAAGTCGACAACACTGACAGTCCGTTCAGGTCTGGTAAACTCAAGTAACTCAACACTATTCACAGGAGGACAATGAAACTCTCATTTTACATGTGGTGTAAAACAACTTGTTTGGTCATGCCCTGATTGAAAAAGGCCGACAGATTAGAACGATATAAACACTGATGGCATGTCTTCTGGGTGCAAAATATCTATCTTGAATTGGGGTTTAAATAATCTGCTGGTATAGAAAACAATTATGCAATGTCAGTGTTCAACGTGTAGTGGACTGCTCAATCTGAGCTCATATCAATGATAACTCTACTGTTATGCCTCTTTTTTTCTATCACATATCTTTATCGATTTTTAACATAATACATCACTTTTTGAAAATGGGTTGGTTACATCTTTGAAGTCTCCCTCGAGAAATCTTCCCCCCCATTCACCCATTTACCCACGCATGAACTGAGTCCTCGGTGTAGATAACAACAAAAATGATAATTTACAAAATGATAATAATAATAACGAAAATAATTGAAATTACTTGAGTGATTACTATTGATCTGTCCCCCGTGCCTCTTGATTGTTAGTGTTGTGTATAAATCCTACTGGAGTCAGTGGACTTTAGATAGTGAAGAATTGTTAACCTGAATGTTAACTAGTTGAGGTACTCGTTTTGTTTGTATTTCATTGTGCATAGAGCAGTGGCATAATTTGTCAGATTGTTAGGATTGTTCAGGGCTAGGGTGTGTGCCTTCGTTGTCTCCTTTTCGGCCACCCTAAACCCTCGTTTTCATTTAGTATTAATTCAAACCATTGTATGTTTTATTTTGCTTTAATTTCATCCACCCATCAATAAACAAGTGATTGCCTGATAACATCGGCTCAATGTTACTCCCTTTACCCCTACACCAGCTGCGGGTTGTAACATAAAATACATATATACAAATCTCCACTTGCAGAAATGCATACATACTTGCCTGTTTGATTCCAAAACGTAAGGTATAAATCCCATATTTTATGAAAGATATGACTTGTTTGTTTGATCGTGTGTGAGGTGTCTAGCAATAAGACGCTTCACTTGTATTAGGCAAAGGTTAATCAACTTGCGTTCATGAGTTCTCAGGGCCAACGCTTCTGGAATAAGACTAAGGATACAAATCTCTGGGCTTATAGGGATTTTTTTTTTGCGGATGATGTTGGAAATTGTGTTGATTATTCCTTTCCAAAAGTCTTGTATGTGATTACACTTAGGATTCCTGCTATGCCGTTTTTAAACAAGTTTATCTGAACAAAACTTATTATATTGTCAGTGCTGCCAACTCACAGGTCACAATATAGCGTCGCAAACACAGAAGAAATACAATATCTTTGTGTGTTGATGGGAACACTGAACCGAGTGACCAACTTTCCTCAGGATAGATGATACCTGATCTACATCTACAACAGGAAGCCCTGGAGGGTGTGTGTGTCTGTGAAGCCCCCACTCAAACAGAAATAAGATAAGGTATAGAGGTGTATACGTATTCAGGTATGAAGGCCCAAAAGGTGGACTATAGGTTTAAAGGGGAGGAGCTATAGAATAGAATTGATGGGAAACATATATAGGTGTGACTCCTGCATCAGTCCATCACACCTTCTGCCTTCCTGAAGCCAATATCTGTTGCCAGCATCAACATGCGAGGTGAGACTAGATATAATAAGAAAAAACTTGTAAAATGTTCTCAATGTCATGACTGTTTCTGGGTTTCATGGTACTTCCTTTTTGCTCTTCTTCTCCCAGCTATTGTATTGCTGTGTCTGTTGGAAGTAGCCTTCGGCCAGGATGCTCAGTACGACTGGGGCGGACCTGCAGATGTCGACCCCAACGTGGCTAATGGTGAGCGTTTTTTCACAAAATAAATGAAGCCATGGGACATAGTCAATAGCTGTGTTTCCATTCACATTAGAAAAGCTGAATGGAAATGGCAAAAAATTACGCTCGCTTGAGGGTGATGCGCTTGATGGTAGGTTTATAGGTTTTAGAAACGCATTTGCCGAATAAATTCTGACATAGTGAACATTTAAATCACATGACTGATCAGCTGATCGGTGTTTTCCTGGATATTCCCATAATGTGCGAATGCTTGTCTTTGTCTCTGGACAACATGAAACATGGCCAATAGAGTGCTGCAGGAATGAAAACCCAGAAATGAGTTAGCATTTTAGCACTTCCGGTTCCTTTGTTAGGTAGTCAATGGGATTTAGTTAGATGCCTGAAATAAGGTCTGTTGTTAACACAAGCTTGAGAGATTTTAACGTTTTGTTCTACAATATAAAATACGTCAGTAAATACACCATTCGTGAATTTTGAAGCCTTGCTAACAAGTGGCTAAATGAGATTACTAAACGTCATCACGCCGACTCGTCCGCCTCTACAACCTCGTTGTGTATACTCGCGCTCATGCGACCATGGTGTAGTTAATTTATAGCCTAATGGATAGTGTAAGTATCATAAACCTAGGGCGATGCTAACTTCCTGGTTGGCCTACAGAAATACGTCATCCCAGCACTCTATACCAGCTGACATGAAAGATCAATTCAAACTTGCCCAATTGAAACAAAATCCTGAAGACCCTTATATTATATTGATTCCTTGGAAAACGATACGATATTTGCTGATACCACGAAGTCTGCCACGATATGAGTTCTTTTCGATTCAATTTAGGGGCCTGCGATCAATATGAGGTGATAGCATATGCCTATTTAACATAATCAGTTACATTTATATCAACTCACAAAAAACAACTAAAAAATGATTTGACAATTTTGTTACTGGGCTTTGTAGGAAGGAGGTGCAAATTCTGACGGATGTGCCATGGGAATTTAAAAATAAAGGCGTATCTTAAAGATATGTATCGATGTTCTCACTTTGCATCGATGATATTGGATCGTTGTCGATCACTGAATCGATATATCGATCTAGATCTACACCCCTAGTAAATGGGTTAGATGGCCAAGCTGACTTGTTTTGTTTCCGGTTCGCAACCTCTTCTAGCAACTACTAGCTTTGCGTAGCCCATAGCACCAACTTCTGAGTTTATTCGCTCCAAACCAGTTAATGGAAACATGCCTAATTCGCATTTTCTTTTTTTGCGGCATTTAAAAAGTTTGCTTAAAATTTGCTTGACAATTGAATGGAAACACGGCTAATGTGTCTGCACGCACTCTCATCTGCAACCTATACTGTGTTTCTGTGTCCTCAGCGTGTCTTACTGACCAGGGGTCGTGCGGCTGCTGTCTGATGCAGCAGCAGATGCACAGGATGACGACGTTCTTTAACACGAGCCTCAAGGCGCTTGAGAAGGAACTGATGGAAACACAGTCCGTCCTCAACAATGTCAGAGGTGAGGCATGAGTTATACAAATCAGACAGTGAAGGTCATCAAACTAAAGAATAAAATTGTTCTCCACACGTTCTGTCACCCAATTAGGGTTTTTTCCAAATGTAACTTCATGTTTTTCTCTGCATCTCCAGCCAGCCGTAGTGCCTTCTCTGTCGCTCTAAACAATGCCGATAGAATTACCTGCTTTGGCCCCTTCCACGATGACAGGCTCATCGCCTACAAAAATGTCTTCATCAACCTGGGTAATAACTACAATGCGGACACCGGTATCTTCACTGCCCCGCGCTCTGGTGTCTACAGCCTCGCCCTCACCGTCTACAGCGACGCTGGCTCTCCTGGTAACAGCTTGGCCGCCTGCGCCAATCTGCAGGTGAACGGCCAAGTGATGGCAGGACCCAGAGATAAAAATATGCAAGACCAAGAGGACAGTGCCACTATTGTTGTGGCCGTCCAACTGATGGCTGGGGACAGAGTGTCTGTCAACCTGCCCATTGGATGTTTCCTCTGCGATGACAGCAACCACTATAACACTTTCACTGGTTTCCTGCTGTATGCTACTGACTAAGTTAGAGAAATGTAGCTGCTCTGGGATTTGTACCAACTGAGTCTGATATATGAAATATTTCTGTGGTTGTGCTCTGTAGCCCTTAATGTATCTGCTCTTTTGTACTGTCGTCCATCCCAACACAATGCTCTTATCTTACGTCTTATTTCATCATGTTCCACTATCCTAACTCATTATTATCTTCTTGACAGAAGCAAGTACATTTTCTAATGTTTGAAGCCTTTTCAAAACATAAGAAATAACATTTCAAAATGTTACTATTGTCCATGTTCTGACCTTCTTCACAACTGATTAATGTCATACAGCCTGTGTATCTTTGTTCTTGTAACTGCAAATATGTCACTTACTGATTTTATGTGACATAAATCGTGATTGAAATATGTGATATACCTGTAAAATCGCAAAAAAATAAATCAGGATTCAAAACAAAATAGTAGCGTTATGAAGTATTTTGTTTTAATCTTAATAATTAAAAAAGTCAAAAGATTTAGCACTGCACCCCTAATACATTGTTGGACTCTTGGTGGACAGATATCAACTTTTTTATTCCACACATTTGTCTTCTTTGTCAAAACCTGGCTCCCAACATTACCCACGATGCAACTCAACAGTTCATTCAGAGATTCGGGGGTGTTATGCCATGGTTGCCAACTTTGGTTACCTGGCTGGAGTGAGATTTTGATGACTTGGCTAAATCGCACGGGTGCTGCGCCACGCCGCACCGCACAATATAACACAAATCATGACAATCACACTGTACATTGTCCGATACAGTACACGCAGTGCATATGTTCTAGAAGAAAGTTCTTCTAAAGTTTAAAAAAATATCAACAATAGCTTTTTATTGTAGATTACGGTCATTCTTAAAGTGATTTAAAAGTCAGTGGTGAGTTATTTTTTGTTCTTTGTGAACCACATGGCTAAGTTGTGTTGTGGTCTCATCGTATTTTAAGTCGTATACTTATTGTTGTTTTGTTTATCTGTTCAAAATGTACCTTAACGGGAGATTTGTCAAGTATTTAATATACTTACCAACATGAGAGTGGGCAAATATGCTTGTTTAATGCAAATGTATGTGTATATTTATTATTGGAAACCAATTAACAACACAAAACAATGACAGATATTGTCCAGAAACCCTCACAGGTAGCTACTGGAGGTACAAGAAAGATATTTTGCACCCAGAAGCCATGCCATCAGTGTTTATATCGTTCTAATCTGTCCACCTTTTTCAATCAGGGCATGACAAAATAAGTTGTTTTGCACCACATGTAAAATGAGAGTTTCATTGTCCTCCTGTGAATAGTGTTGAGTTACTTGAGTTTACTAGCACAAAGCAAGGCTACTGCTTATGAGTGTTTGGATCAAGAGAGAAAAGGCACAACGAGTGAGGTGGAGGTGAGAATTTGAGTCTAATCAATCTTTGATTGAATACAAATCAGGACTCTACATTGCAGGTTAATGAATAATAACCTTAACTGTGTCAAGAGATAGAAATGGGTGGACAAAACACCAATGAAGGTCATTTTGCAAATCCATGTGGGACTGCTAAAGATACTACAGATAACTTAAGAATGGAAGGGGAGCTTAAAAGCATCCAGGTCACCGAAGTGTCGGGATCAAAGATAAGATCAGCAGTACTCTGGTTATTGCTTTTAGTCACATAAGAAGGAATCTGTATTATACAATTCACACTAATATTGAGGGCTACTCAAACCGTCAACAACGCTTTAGGTTAACCTTCATCTCAAAAGAGTATGTTTAAAAAAAGATGAATAAAAAAAATGTGTGTTTTCTGCTCTTTTATTCACTTATAAAGTCATTTTTGGAAAATATACATCACACCAATAAAAGCTGGTGCAAAAAGAATAATATGAGAACCAGACATTCCTGAACATTTATCTCATTTAGCTCATTTACTTCCTTATTTAAACTGTCACATGCTTCCAACCAGACAATCAGGTTATATAACAAAAAAACAACAACCCATCCTTCATATACATCTCAATCCAATTGACAAACAGCCACTGTAGCTCCTACTCCTGCCCAGAACCTGAACCCTGGGTGCAGTGGGCCTGTGAACTGGCTCTGGTGCTGGTGGATCAGATCAGCCTGGTTGTGGGTGATGCGGTAAAAGGCCAGAACCCCCGCATGCTGGTCCAGATAGACGCCGATCCGCCGGGCCTTAGTTGAGCCCAGCAGTTTTTCCTGGCCGTCGTGCCAGAAGGAGAAGCCGGTCCCCGACCAGTACAGACTCCAAGACAAAGTATTGTGGCCCAAACGGCTGTTGTCATCAGAACCCTTACGCTCTATCTCCTTGTAGGCCACGCCGATGGTGATCTGCATGGGGGAGGCAGGAAAAAACTTGATTAGGAGGCTGCAAATGGCTGCAACGGGTAACAGTTTGTCTTCAGGGTGGTGCTTTGGGCCAATGTCAGCACGCTAACATGCTCACAGTAACAATGTTAACATGCTGATGTTTAGCAGGTGGTGTTTTTAGTGTGTCAGCACGCTGACATGGACACAATACCAATGCTTACATAATGATGTTTAGCAGGTAGTGTTTTTAGTATGTTTGCTTGCTAACAGAGCACTAAACGCAGTACACAGTAAAACTGAGGCTGATGGAAAAGTCATTCGTTTTGCAGTTATTTAGTCAAATAGTACTTTTAGTGTTGGACAAATTCAAATTTTGAAAGGATGATGAAAAGTTAAGGGATCTCTAAATTTGTCACTATTCATCCTGACACTCAAAACCACAAATGTGAGCCTATGGAGGAAAAGTCAGGGGATCGCCAAAGTCATTAGGATTCATCGTTTGGTGACCGTGAATGTCTGTACCAGATTTCATGACCGTCCATGCAGTAGTTGAGATATAAAACCAAGTTGCTAGTAATCAGGGAATGCATATCAGTAGTTATTTTGAATTATAAACGGGTAAAATATATATATATTATCAGTACCCTGAAGTTTAATGGTTTGGTTAGAGGGAATGTGGGTCATAATCAGTGCTCATCACATTAAATTACGATGATCTTGCAGCATGAAATGCAACATTTTGGGATGTGTGAGGACATAAGTATAATAAAATACAGATTCAAATCAGTTTAAACTGATCTGCTTCTTTTAAAATCGGGGTATATTTAGGAGCAAATCTGTAAAAAAAAAAAAACTAAAACAATGAGCATTTTGATATTAACGTTTAGCAAGGGGATGTGAGATATAATATTGAGTCCAGCTTTCATTGTTCTGTTTGCCTCTCACATTTGAATTTGTCACCTTCTGTTACTGGATATGTGTTTAAATTGTTATTCGGGCTAACAGGACTCAACAATCAACAGACCCTGAATCCACAGGTCTCAGTTGTGGTCCGATTTAGTGCTCTAAGTTAATATAAAAGTCTTGCAAACTTAGCAATGATCTCCAATTATATATTGTATGAAGCATATAGCTGAAACCATGCATTCCCCCGCTGATGTACCTTCTTGCCAGTCCACTCCACCTCCCAGTAGTAGGGGCTTCCTCCCAGGGCCTCTCTGCAGAGAACCTGTCTCCAGAAGTGGAAGCGCTCAGGATGGTCCGGTAGGTTCAGGTTCTCAGCCCGCATCGTGGCCTTATGACCTCCCTCAGACAGCTGCACGTGGCGATACACCGTGTTGGCGTCCATCGTGGGTTCGAAGCGAACTGAAGGAAGAGGATGCGTTTTAGTAAAGACACACCCAAAGGTTTTGAACCTGTGTTCTGTTTCATATAGTGGAGTATTATGGATTCACATTTCAGCATTTCTTCTCTTGTCTTTGGTTCTGGATTAACAAGTCCCACGGTTGTTACAGGAGGTGCTAAGAGAGGAAAAAAACAAATATATCAAATCACGAGTCGTCTACACTTTGTACTTCTCCAAGGGGAAGTAGTTGATTGAGCTTTTGATGCTTTTGTTTTTACCTTGAGATTGAGGAGAAGGTAAGGGTGGAGGGGGGGCTGAAGCTTCATGTTCAGAGAGATGGGGGGGGGACATAGAAAAAGGTAAACCAAATGAAATCTCAACTCTATGACATCTAACATCACTGAAATGTTTTTCATGTACTGTAGCAGGCTTTCTTATTCTTACCTTGACGACTCACAGGACGTTTTAATGAATCGTCATGCCCTGAGGAGGAAAAGGAATGAATAGATGAAGCAAAATAAGGGCTGTCAATATATTAAAATATTTTATCGCGATTAATCGCATGACTGTCCATCACAAATTAATCACACAGTTTTGTTCAAAATGTACCTTAAAGGGAGATTCGTCAAGTATTTAAAACTCTTATCAACATGGGAGTGGGCAAATATGCTGCTTTATGCAAATGTATGTATATATTTATTATTGGAAATCAATTAACAACACAAAACAATGACAATTATTGTCCAGAAACCCTCACAGGTACTGCATTTAGCATAACAAATATGCTCAAATCATAACATGGCAAACTCAAACTCAACAGGCAACAACAGCTGTCAGTGTGTCAGTGTGCTGACTTGACTATGACTTGCCCCAAACTGCATGCGATTATCATAAAGTGGGCATGTCTGTAAAAGGAGACTCGTTGGTACCCATAGAACCCATTTTCATTCACATATCTTGAGGTCAGAGGTCAAGGGACCCCTTTGAAAATGGCCATGACAGTTTTTCCTCACCAATATTTAGCATACGTTTGGAGCGTTATCTAACCTCCTTAACGACAAGTTAGTATGACATGCGTTAAAGAAATTAGTTGCGTTAAAACAAATTTGTGCTAACGTGTTATTCTCACGTTAACTTTGACAGCCCTAAACAAAATATAACGAGCCACAGACATACAGTATGTGAAGTTTCTATGGTAACTTACATTGAGGTCGTGGAGGTGGCAAAGGTGGAGATTCTGTCTTCATCTCATTCACTACAAGGAAGAGAAGATGAGCTGTGAGAAACACATCTGAAGGCGTCCTTTTCTTCAGTTTAAACAAACTTATCCTCAGCTTGAACGTGTTTTGTGCTTGTGCCCCACTGGGTGATTTTAAGTTTGCGTACCTGTGTTTTGTGTGGTGGCCTGACCACTGTTATCTGCTGCTGTCGTTTCTGCTGTTGCTGCTGCTTCATCATTGGGTGTTGAAGCCGCATTATCAGGATTCACTACAAAGAAAAGGAAAGTTTTGACTGACTGAAGAAGAGAAGAGAAGAGAGGCGAGGAGGAGAGAAGACTGACCTATTGTGACGATCTTGGCCAAACTGGTTTTGCAGAGTTCCTGTATTGACTCTTGCAGTTCTTTCGTGGCCGAGCGGACGGAGGCCACCACCGCTTCCTCCTGACTCAGTATTGACTCTTCTCTGGCACCAGTCTGACCCGGCGGCACCATAGTGAGGAAATTCTTCAGAATAAATCACACAAAGAATTGCAATTAAAAGCAGTAGCTCTCATTTTATAGACGATGTTATTCTTTATTTATCCAAATTAAATCCACCTCCCTCACACTAATTACCTTCAAGAAGTAGATGTGGTCCTGCGTGTCGGCCAGCCGGCTCAGCTCCTCGCTCTTCCAGCGCAGCGGTGCCACCTCCTGCTCCAGTCTGTGGATCTGCCCCTCCACCCGGCTGCCTAAGGAGGTCTCGTGTGCGTCGAGGGCCTCGCCGATCTGGATGCCTGTTAGGTTCACGCTCTTGACGAGGTCCGAGAACAAATCTGTGCTCTCTTGCTCCAGAGCCTGCACCAAGGCCTGGGAGTGCACAGGGAGGAGCAAGACGTCAGAAATGGTGACTCTGTACAAAGGTTTCTCCACCAAACAATCATAACTGTTACTTACCTTGTGTTGGCGGGCAACATGTGGGAGCTCCACAAGCCTCCTCTCAGTCTCCTGGATTCTCTTCTGTATGTCTACCTGCATCTGAACCAGCTCTTTCTAGACACACACAGACCACACATATCATCATACATGGCATAGGATTGAAGTGATGGACCTAGGCTTCGGTCAAAAAGTCTTTTTTGCTTAGGAAGGTTCCTAACAAAGTGAAATGACCTGGAAGTATCTGGTAGCAGCCATGATAAGAGCTGGTCAAATTCTCTAAATGCTAAAGAAAGGTGCTTCAATGCTTCCTTTCTTGTCTCCTTTAGCAAAGGATACACTGCACCATCCTTTACCAAAGGAAAGGAGATAATGCCGCCCTACAATTGCTTGCGGCCGCAACATTTAAAGCAACGCACCATCAAAATTTGGCCGTTCTTGAAAACAAACGATATGCCCATCTTGCATAGATTTAACAATTATTTTCACAGTCATACTAATTGGGATTCTTGTTGATAAATATGACAACCATTTAATTTCACATTATTTCTATTTATTTATTTCAAACAAGTAACAACTAAGTAAAAAACAAATAATCAACATAAATAAATATTACGTCCGATAAGGAGTAGAAAGAAGTATACATTTAAAGGTTCTACTCCTTCTCCATAACTCAAAAATTAGCTTCATCATATAAACTTTTGTGACTGGTAGCCTATATTCCTTTTTTTATTTCAATTCCAACCTTAGTAATGAAGTAATATTTTTCAACGGCTGTCCACGTTAGGTCAGATAATCCTTTATTATATGTTGATGTAAAGTGTTACAGCAGCAGAAGGACCTGCGGTATCTCTCTTTCAGACCGCGGGTGAACTGAAAGAGCTATTTAAGAACAAACTGGGCGAACATGCGTCTTTTGTAGTCCATCTTTGGAACATTGTAGTTTCACCATGGCAGACCTGCGTCATAACATCCGCCGCCGTCGCATCATAATTACGGATCCTAGTGTAAGCGCTGTCGGATTCTCGTCTTTTCCTAAGTCCTTATGAATTCTCCTTCACATCTTTCCTTGACCTCATGACCTTTTCCATCGAGGTCAAGGAAAAGTGGTTGGGAAAAGACGTCTTTCTTTTTTTTTTTTTTTACTTTTCGACCGCAGCCCTAGATTGTAATTTGAGATGAGTCATTTGTGATGTTACAAAATCTTTTGGCCTTAAAGACGAGGAAGAACACTTCCACACAGGAATGCACATTAAAAACAATTTGACAAGTACTTCAAGTTCAGCCACATTTTGGAAATAGTACACTTGTGAGAACACAGTTGTTGATTCACCTCCACCTCATCTTACACACCCAGACAAAACTACAAAATAGCATTGATTATATACATCACCCTGGTGATATTTGCCTTGTCGATTAGGCTACGTACCTGTCTTTCCTTCCTCTCTTCCTGTGGTTTGAGCACACGGTGTCCCTGGTGTCCATGCTGGCAACACACCTCACAGATGCACTCCTTGTCTTCATGGCAAAACAGCTCCAGGGGTCGGTTGTGTTGAGGGCAGGTCATGGGGTCGACCGTGGGAAGCTGAGGGTATATGCTGCCCTGTCGCGGCCCTATAGCTGGTAGGATCTCCAGGTAGATAGGAGTCGACGGCGGGGCAGAGGAGACAGCTGCGGAGGAGCTTTGCTTGAGGCTGTTGGTTCTCAGTTTCTCCATCGCCTCCACTAGCAAGGTGCTCTTGGCCAGGGAGGGTCGAGGTTTGAAGACCTGCCTGCACTGGGGACAGCTGTACTCACACTTGCTGTCTTTCTTATCCCAGTGGCTCTGGATACAGGCCAAGCAGTATGAATGTCCACAAGGTAGAGTAGCCGGGTCCTTCAGGGTGTCCAGGCATACTGAGCAGACAAAGGTCTCCTCTTCAGACCAGGCTGAGGCCATGTGGTACCGGCTGGAACGGAGGAGGATGAACTGGAGTTCGTGGAGGACAAACCTGGAGGTTCTCTGTTTGAAATCAGAACTAAAAGTAATACAAGCAAGTCTTTTAAGTCAAAGCAAAGACAAGCAAAGATGGCAAGGCTGAAATGTCACCTCACATGAAACTTGTGCTGCTTAAAACCTGAGACAGCGTGGACTCAGGGTGGAGCAGGTAAAACAGGTGGGGTGAGGAGTTTCTCGCTGATGTCATAGGTGCTTCCCAGGTTGCCAAATGATGTTAGGCCTCATTACTATCAACGTTATGTCACTGTGAAAATTAACTAATGACCTGGCAATAACAATGGAACCATAATATTAAGAGTTCAGAAGAGAGTGATGTAAGGGGATCCTTAGATTTTAAAACCATATTGAACATGTGTTTTAGTCTATAGGCCTGGTTAATGTGCAGTGCAAAGAGGACAGACTGGTTTTTCACCTGCTCTGAAGGCTTGACTAGTGATGCAAATGTGCAAACAATGAAGGGTTTTCCCCTGTGATTTCATCAGTAAATAATGTAAATATTCAGTCTCACCCTCCATCCTCTGTTATTAAGTAAACACAAGCTGAGGAATTGTAAAATAAGTTTGGTTTGACGAACTGCAACTTTTGTGAGACTGAGATTGAAACTACTGATCATCTGTTATTCCACTGTATATATTCTGCAGCATTCTGGGAAGATTTGCAGGACTGGCTGTCAACCAAAATCCAACTACTCGCTCCTCTCACAAGAGAAAATATTGTGTTTGGTATTAACATGAAGGACATTAAGAGTGACTTGATATTGAACAATCTGATACTGCTTGCAAATTTTTTCATCCATGTATAGGGACCTTGTGGACAATCATCTCAGTGCTTTAAGACTGATGCAAGGACAACATGCAAAGTCTCTCCTCAGAGCTTATGAAGAACTGAACATATATGATGATGACCCCTATAGAGCTACTACGGAAGAGTGCAGTCTTATTATTATTTAATTATTTATGCATTTATTTTTTTGTTCCTTTAATTATTTTCTACCCTCTTTTATTGTTATTATATTATTTTTTATAATTTAAGTTATCTTTCCTATCCAATTGTGCCTTGTATGTTAGAAGTATTGAGTTTAGATTACAATGCCTTAATATTTGTAAATTAATTATATTCAATCAAAAGAAATAAAAAAAAAGTTTGGTGTGACGTCACCACAGCGCAGTGAGGGCAACAGTGACGCGCATGAAGCCACTGAGCGCCATCTTGACTAGTGGCAGCTGGCTAGCTAGCTGGGCTGCTGTTGATTCAATCTTCAAGGTGAGTGTTTTCAGCTTTCTTATTACATTTTATGGTGTCATTGGCGTGTTATCATTGGCATCATGTCGTATCTTCCCTTTCACCACTTTTAAAGTTTAGATTTGAGACCTTGCTTTGTGTTTTTGACAGTTTCATGCTAATGGTTTAGCAGGCTAATGCTAGTTAGCATACACTTCATCTGTTATTAGAGTCAAAGAAGAGCAGACAGCTAATAAACCAGCTTTATGTAGTTCTAGTTTGCAGAAGAGAAGCGAAATAACCCAGTACTTTAACGTGATTTGACTTTTAAAATGTTCTTAACAACGCTAACAAAACGCAGCTAAGCTAACTAGCTAGCTTTATGGCTTCTGAGATACATGACTGGCTTTTAGTTGCACAAATCCAAGTATATGAAAGTGAAACCTTTAGGTTTAATGTGTTTCATTCTGAGTTTCTTTCTTACATAAAAGCCCTTAAAGTCATGAAAAACAAATGCATTGAAACTTCTTAGTATAACAGAAGGATATGAATTACAGGTACAGCCCTTCATTTAATTTATTATTATCTTTTACTCTAATGCAATGATCTATGAGCCATGTTGTTTGTAAATTTGAATGTGTTTAATAAAATTAAATAAATAATAAAAACATTTTTTGCAACTGTAGTTTGTCAAAGTTTGACAGTTTGAACTGATAAACTAAAGGTCGAGCAAACTTAGTCAATAACAGCTGAACTTTGGGGGTTTGGAGAATTGAAGTTAAGATGAAATAAGTTCACTGGATCTGCACAGCTTTAAGCTGATGGTAAGACTAAAGTATCACAGTGGTGATTGTTAAATGTGGGTAAACTTCTGCTCTCAGATCAGCCTGGTTTTTGACCTCACATTAATCATCACTCTGCAGGTGGAGCCATTTATGCTTCATTTATGCTGCCAAACAATCACTTGCTAGTGTAATTTGCTGATGAGCCTCATTGACTAACTGTCTTTGTATGTTTCTGTTTCTTTTTCTAGGATGTTTAGAGGCCACCAGGTCCTGGTTGGGTCTTGTCCCTTAAGGCCATTGCTGCTATTGAGAGAATCCCACCTCTCTGCTTTCTCTGAGCGCACTGCTGCTGGATGGCAGGCTGCAAGAGATGTGAAGAGAAGGAGATATGAAGGGATCCGTGGAAGTAAAGAGGGGTCATCATTCTCCGGAGAGACTGAATCCCGTTCAACGCAGCTGTCTCTATTTAAATGTGATAATCAGAAGCTGAGAGAGGCTTCATTTCAAAACCTCTCATCCAAAAAGGACATTTTGTCCAGCCATCGTCACCTCCCTCAGGTTTCTGCCTCTGCAAAAGCCAGACAAGCATCTGACTCTTGGAAATGTGCTGTAGTCAAGGATGCAGGTCAAAACCTCAAAGCTGTGAGCACTTACCGGGACTGTTTAATCAACACAACTTGCCTTCAACCCTGGAGAAGAAGGCCTTGGGACACTTGCCAACCTTCACTCACCTATAAGACTCAGTGTAACCTCCTTCAAAGCCATTTATATTGCAGACAGCACTTTGTTCGACCTTTCAGCTCAACGACACATACGCCATGGATTTTGAACCACTTTAGACAACGACCCTGCAGCCTCTCTTCTCACAAAACCAGAGCCGCTCATCAGGCTGCCCCGCGCGTGTCAGACGGCTGGAGAGACTGTCTATCGCTGGAGAATGAAAACAGGTGTCGACAGAGCCTGGGGCCCAACTTGAAGCTGTACGAGGTGGACAAGGGGAGAAGGGGGGCAAGTCAGAGCCAGGGAAAGAACCAGGGGAGATGGGCGTCAGTCCTTGTCTCTCTGTGCTCTGTTGAGGGGGAGCCGGCGTTTCTCTTCACTCTGCGCTCCAGCACACTGAAGGGCAGGCACAAGGGAGATGTCAGGTAAGTGTAATATTTAAACAGGCTAGAAACGACATTGTTTTAAAACTCCAGTAGAGAAGATATTATATGTATCTGTTCTCATTTCCACTCATTTGTAGCTTTGCAGGAGGAAAGAGTGATCCATCAGATAGAGACGTGGTGGCCACGGCGTTGAGGGAAGCCAGGGAGGAGCTGGGTGTTTCTGTGGCAACAGAGAAGGTCTGGGGCATCCTGAAACCTCTCAGGGACATGGTGAGTGCAAGTGCTGTCATGTCTTTCAAGAGTAGAAGCACACTTTGCACATCTTAATGAGACAGGTGCGTAGGAGAGAGACGAGTAGATAAAAAAGTTGCTAAATAAACTCCTGCACAATATCTAACTTCCAATTATACATTTATTTGCAACGTTTCGGTGCTAGACCTTTTGCCCGATGAAGGTCTGGCACTAAAAACGTTGCAAATACAAGTAGAATTGTAACAGTTTATGGTTTTGTGTCACTTACACAGATACCAATCATTATTTCAAAATGTTTATCATATTGAATACAAAATCTATCTGGTTCTGATGCTGTTTGTGTCTCTATCATCAGTCAGGGATGGTGATCGCCCCGGTGCTGGCTAACCTCGGCCCCTTAGAGGAGTTGTCCTTCAAACCAAACCCTGGAGAGGTACAGTCGTCCTATTTTTAGCACTTCCTTTATTTTATATCTGCTTGAGAGAGGCAGGTTTTGTTTCTGAACATGGTGAAGATGACGGTTATGTATTTAGTAAGTCATGTTTTATCCAATTTGTCAGTGAATTTTTCCATAACATACTAGTAAAAAGCAGATTTAAAAAAAGTGTCTCCCTTTATAGGTGTATGATGTCACACCACAGTCTAATGAAAGCTAGAGGTATATTATAGTCAGTTTATTTGCAGTATTGTACCAATGATCTCCAGGGGTGATTTGGGTTCATATCATCTACCCAAACACTCAGAATTCAATCCAGCCTGCAGCTTTTATCATCTGTCCATTTCTTGCCAGTTAGTTTGGATTTGTTGAAGTGGGGTAGTATGTATATTCCTGCGTTCTGTTGGGTAAAATTACTGCTTTTGTGAGTGGAGTCTGGTGGCTTTGAAGATCACAATATAAGGGCTGTCTGACGGCGAGGTAAATCGGCTGTGGATGGGAGCAGCAGAAAAACATATTTTAGCATCAGTTTAAGTGTACGCTATATTTAGAATATCTTCACAGCTTTACCTCGCCATCAGAAAGCTCTTTCCGACGGGGGACTGAAGCTGTTATATTGTGGTTTTCAAAGCTACCAGACCAGACTCCATTCACAAAAACAGTCTTTTTACACAGCAGTTGCTGGTCTACCCCTGCATCGATCGGTAAGTTTGTTTGACTGTAAGGATGTATATATACTGTACTTGTAGCAACGTCATCATGCAGAAACCTACATCCTAAAAAAACAAGACCCGCCCTTTAAATATAAAATACACCTCTTTTCTGGTTGGTTTCAATTTGAACCAAAGTTGTAAACTGTGCTTCCTTTGCCTGTATTTGTCCCAGGTGGAGGAGATTTTTACCCTGTCTTTGTCCCACTTGTGCAAACCTCAGAACTGTGGCTACACACACTTCCGCACCGGCAACAAGTACGGATACACCCTCCCAGTGTTTCGTAACGGGAAGCATCGGGTGTGGGGTCTAACGGCCGTCGCCCTAGACCACACCCTGAAACTCATTGTCCCTCCTTAGCAGCTCAAAGCCATTTCTTTACAGCAATAAAGCACATCTATAATGTGACTCAAAGATTTGATTATGACAAAATGTGCAATCAAGCTTTGTGTAGCAAAATCATCTCAGTAATCAGTGTGAATACAGAATATTTTCATTTATGAAGTTAAACTCCTTTCTAGTCAGGAGAAGGGTTTTTCCACTTGTGCACTCTCTGAGCCTCGGGTGTATGATGAATGGATCAGGTGCATAAAGATGGTGGCCAGCTGTGATGATGTCACAGATAAAGAAGTAACAACATGCCAATACTTTATTGCACCTAATTGATTCTTACCTGAACACTATCAGTATTTCTATATTATGGACTGCTTTAATTTTAAAATGATTACAAATCCTTATTTAATTCAACTTGAAATCTTCTTTTACCAATTCATTTAATTTTAACAAGTTAAATCAACTGAGATAACTTTTATCATTTGAGTTTCCCATGAGGCTTGTTTGTTGCATTTTATCACGTGGACTCAGTGAGGCACAGAGATCAGGTTTCCAGTGTGATTCAGCTCATACCAATTTTTATCTCGCACTAGATCAAATCTGGACTGAAATGACAAAAGCACACATCTAGTGGTGAACAATGCAATAAAAGTTGTTTTAAAGGTATTTTCTGTATTGTCTATTCTTTCTTAAAGGTACAATGTGTAGGATTTGGCGGCATCTAGTGGTGTTATTGCAGATTGCAACCAAATGAGTACCCATCCGCTCACTCCTCCCTTTCCTAGGCTGCAGTAACGTGTGCCATCCTTAACACAATAACACTTTTTTAGGAGCAACAGATGGCGGCTGGCGGTACCACGGTTTTGCACTCTGCGGCTCACATTACTGCCGTTTCATATGCCTGTCGGTGTGTCCTTCAGGTAACGTAAAAACTGGTAATTCTCTCTCTGGAGCCAGTGTTTGGTTTGTTGGTGCGGCTGTAGCTCAGTGGGTAGAGTGGTTGTTCTATAACCGCAAGGTTGGCGGATCGACCCCTGGTTCCTACTGTCTCCATGTTGTCCTGAACTTAGACACTTAAGCCCAAGTTCCTCCCCAGGTGCTTTACAGCAGCTCATTGCTTCTTAGGATGGGTTAAATGCAGAGGTCAAATTTCATGTATTTACAGTATGTGACGAATCTAATACAAGTTTAAGTTTATTGTCCGTTCTGGGACATGGCGGACTCTGTGAAGAGGACCCACTCCTTATGTAGATATGAAGGACTCATTCTAAGTTAACGAAAACACGATTCTTAGTTTCAGGTGATTATACACTAATGAAAACATAGTTATGAATATTATATTCCGTTATAGATCCCCTGAAATGTTACACACTGTTCCTGTAATAGGTGAGATGTGTTTTCATTTTGCTTAATTGGTGTCGGAATCACACAAAAACATTAAACTTATTTTTATTTACGTAGCTTTCCTTTTAAAATAGTTACTGTGCTGCAATTTTCTGCATGCACCACAAGCTTTACAGGCAGTAGTGTGTAATGAGGGTTGCATTCATGCTCCAACTCAAAATGCTTTCTACAACACAACTCTTGAATGCTGTAGACCTGCTGGTCTGAGTCCAGAAAATGAGTCAGTTCTGTAAAATGCAGGCCTTTCAGTCCTCTCAAACACTGCTGCAAATCTGTGTGTGATCATCTCTTCTTACTAGCACAAACTACAAACTCTTGAAGCGTCAAGGCAGCGAGCACTCCATGGGGTCCTGTGAGTCCGGCAGGAGGTGGCAGTTGAAGGGCCAGCTGAAGGAGAAGAGATCCAGAGCATGGCTGCATTGCTGCTCGGCGGAGGAGCAGACCGAGCGGCAGGGCTGGAGGACGCCACCCTGAGGGCTGCACTGGGGCAGGAACATCCCGCAAACCAGCCTCCGCAAGGGCTCGAAGCACGCCAGCTCCATCAGCACCTGGACGACAAAACGGAGAACAGGAGGAGTGGGTGAATTTGAATGCACAGCTGTGTAGTTGTTAAAAGAAGCAATAGCTGTCAGTTCATGCATTGTTTGTGTGTGTTTATGCAATTTTTGAGGATTATAAAGCAGCAACAAGAAAATATAGGTAATTCAGGTGAGTTATGAAGGTAGCTGTTACCCGGTACTGTCGAAGGAGGGTGGCAGCTTCTCTCTGATCAGCAATGGATAGCCAGATGTTTGGGAATGAGGTGAGGTTGTAGCTGAGGCCTTGACACATCTCTACCTCTATGGACTCACACGATGACGCTGAGGGCATGGAGAAAATACATCTTATTTTACATTTATGTTGTGTAAAAGGGCTGACCTGAATGCTTCGAAGCTTCGACCGTTGCCATGGTATTCGATCTCCAAATCAGTATTCGAATGCTTTGTTTTTCTTGTTTTGTTTTGTTTATATACAAATATGTAATAATAATGTATAAATCCCATAATAGCCCATGAAATAAGGAATGATCCCACAACATTATTCATCATTTATATTCAACATTTATTATTATAAGTCATTCTCAGACAGATATCGCTGTTTGTTTTGTGTGAAATGGGGCAGATGGAAACAGATAAGACACAAAAACATGTCAGCCTGCCTCGCCGCGAAGCTTCAAATAGCTTTGAATATTACTCATTGAAGCCTCGAAGTCCAAAAAATGGTAATCGGGACAGCCCTATAGTCTAATATCCAGAACATCCTGTCTGTAATAGACAAAGGAAATGATGATATAATTGAATTTCAGTGCAGTGCTGGTGACAAACTGTTATTCTGTTAGGGTTTGTTTTCTTTCTTCTAAGAGTGATTTCAACAGCAAAACTCTGGAAACAAAAACTATTGTATCGGTGACTCTGATCGGGGTCAGAGATAACAGCGACTCACTGAATGGAGGATAGGTGGAGTTGCCACAGCTCTGCTCATCTGCTCCATCAGGGCAGTCGTTCCATCCGTCACACATCCACTGCTGCTGAAGACACTCCCCTGTACTGCAGGCAAACTGGCTGGGACCACATGTCCCTTTAAATCAAGACAGAAAAACACATGAGAGGGTTATAGAAAGCAGAAATTGGCCACGTAAAGAAGAGCAAACGCAGAGATATGGGGACAGGAAGAAAGTACTGTAATAGGAAAGACTAAATGACAAAATGAGTCATATAGAAAGAAGGAAGCAAGGAGAAGAAAAGAAAGATGGTCTAAAAGAGGTACGATCTGAAGGAAGGAGAGAAACAAAAGAGACAGGAAGTAAAACAAAGGAGAAAATATGGAAAGAAAGAAGGATCAGAGGCAAGGGAAATAATCAGTGGTGGAATGTAACTAAGTACATTTACTCAAGTACTTCTACTTTCAGGTGCTTGTACTTTGAGTATTTCTATTTCATGCTACTTTATACTTCTACATTTTGGGAGGAAAATATTTTACTTTTTACTGCACTTCATGTATTTGACAGCTTTAGTAACTTTGCAGATTCAGGTTATCAATACAACATATAAAGCACAATCAACAAATAAATTATGATGTAATATTATGGATTAAGGTACCCAGTAGTATATAACGTAGTTCAAATCAGCCCCATCTTTACCAATTAAATTGATGTACACATTTAATGCATCACTAATTATAATCTAGTGATATAGTGTATATATATATATTATTCTGAAATGTATCTACACAATGAGTACTTTTACTTTTGGTACTTTAAGTATATTTTAATGCAAATTCTTTTGTACTTTAACCTAAGTAAGATTTTGAATGCTGGACTTTTACTTGTCACAGAGTATTTTTACTCTGTAGTATTGCTACTTTTACTCAAATCAACAATCTCAGTATTTCTTCCACCACTGGAAATAATAAAGGCATTAGTACGTTTGTTTTCTTTATAAAAGCAAGAACTCACTGCCCAGGACAGACACGGCCTGGTAGGTGGCGTTGAAGCCGCTGTCGGCCACTCCCTCATCGGCCACAAACACCACCGTCATGTGGGGGCTGGAGGAGGTCAGGTCCGGAGGGAAGGTGGTGCCACAAAACCTGAGACAAAGGTAGAGGAAACAAAGAGCTGAACACTGCGGTTATATAACCGATATAAAGGAGGACACATATTTGTCCTTATTTACCCTCAACACACGGGATTTAAGGGGAGATTAGATTTTGTCTTTTCAACACATCGTCACTCCCGACTCGTCAAATACCAACGCACGGGGTACCCCTCTTGTGTTACTTTTGGACGGACCAGAGACGGCGTGTCAATATATGCATATACATGCAAATACATGCATAGTGTCCTTTCAAAATAAACTTCTGTTTTCACAGGAAGTTAGGTTTAGGCAACACAACCACTTAGTTAAGGTTAGGAAACGATGTGGTTGACGCTAACTTCACTGACTAGCGACTGACGTGACTCAAGTCCACCACCCTTGCCGCCATCCTTTAGCAGACTCTCACGCTATTAATACTGCGTCACTTGTCCCGACCGTCAAATAACATTGCAAACAGTACATTGGAGTTAGTTGAAAGCCTGGTTCGTGTATGTAGCACTTACATACACCAAACTTTCCAGTTGCATTCCTATCTATATTCTTAAGTTTTTTACAGAGGGGTTTGTTCATATATCATTCATAACCTGATTTATACAACATTTTAATCCTAAAAGCATGAAAATAGATATCCAAAATCCCCCTCTGTAAAAACCTTTGGCTCTAATATGTCAACAACATGAAACAGGTACTGGTACTGTCCAGGTGGCTGAACATATCAGAGCTGGGTAAGGCCCCCACCTGGTGGTGCGTCTCACCTTCCCAGCACTCTTCCAGCTCCAATACTGACACCGTCGTGCACCTCCACGTAGTCAAACTCGCACACATCCTGAGTCTCCAGGCTGAAGTTCCTGAAGCTCAGCGTGACAACGTGACCCTCTTCAACAGATATATACCATATGCACAACTGACGGGAAACAGAAGAATACCAGATTAGTGATGTATAGGCCTTTGGAGTGTGTTTGGCAGTCCAAAGTGGTTAAAAATGTACCTGCTGGTGAGGGTACGGTTTGGGGTGGTTTGGACTTGACAGGTATCCATACGGCCCGGTCTTCTGCCCACCACAGTCTGTGAACAAAACAGAGTGGAAACAGTGTCCATGAGTTCACTCTTGTGTCCTTTTCAAGTGTGTTTAACTTCTGTTTCTGCTCTCACCTTTGTGTTTATGGCTGCAGTTTGCCTCGTCTGTTTGGTCATGGCAGTTTGGATGACCGTCACACACAGACACAGGCAGCAGACAGCGACCACTGTCACACATAAACTCTTCTCTGGAGCAGCTCTCTGAGAAAACACACAGTTGATACATGCACATGAATGCAAACGAGTGAAAGAGTGCGAGTATTTGCAGATGCACACACGCAAACTCTACTGACGGTGTCCAGGCAGTATGGCCCTGTACTGTGCAGTGAAGCCGCTGCCTGCGATGCTGGCATCAGAGCGGAAGGTGACCCACACTGTGCTGCTGTTTGTGTTGATGATTGGTGGTGCTACGTTGCCACAGAACCTGCAGGAGAGAAGAACAGACCTTTTAATATTTGAATAATCTGTTTTTTCTCTCCATATTACAGCTTTGGAGTCGCCATTGGAGTCTGAACTTTGCTCTGTAAATTCCTAAAAGGATTTGTGAGCCAGTTTAGAATGAATTGCGTTACAACACTTTCCAAGAATGGAAGTAGCCTAAAGGTCAAAGTTTCCACATGTGTTGAAACTTTTCCAAGAAGCCTTCAGTACCTGGAAGCACACTACTGTTATACACGGACCTGTAGCACCATCTACCAACAATTTAAGGTAATGACATGAACCCGAGAATGTAACTTTTGGACTTAAAATTACTTATTAATCTGGGAGAACCATAATGTCTTAGCCCCTATTACTGAAAGTGTGGTCTTATTTTTTAATTTAGATTCAAGGAAGTTGATAACTTGATAAAATTGTTGTGTCTTATGGGTAAATATCATATTCACAAAGCCAGATTTCTTCAGTTTCTTCACTACAAAAACTTGTTTTAGGTATCATTCTATGATTCTGTCTGTAAATTATTTTAAAACAAAAGAGCTTTAAAGATATCTAACCTCTTGAAAAGCATTATGGACAATATTTCCAGATGATTTTTTTTCTCTCTCTTTGCAATATGGATTATTCACTTTTTTAGATGTTTGTGGAGTTTTTTGTTGTTGTAATTTTTTTATTTAATTTATATTATTAATATTATTTATTATTAAATATTATTAAATAATTTAATATTTTAATTTATTGTTTTGCAATATGGATTATTCACTTTTTAAGATGTGTTTGTGGAGTTTTTTTTTCTTTTTTTGTGTGTTTAATTTTTATATTTAATTTATATCATTAATATTATTAAATTATTTATTTATTTTTTCCCCAATACTTCCTGTACTGTTGTATTATAATGTCTAATGCAGTGGTTCCCACCCCCTTTTTCTATCATTGAGTAAACTGACGACCCCTGACTAAGTGACATATTTTATGGATATTTCATATTATGTTAAATGCATAACAATAACAGCACAGAACAACTGATAAACTGTACAATTAACCCAAATACTGAACACAATGACTGCAGGAAGTTTGTGTAAAAGGAGCGATTTAGATACATTTTGATTATTTCCTGTGAATATTGCATCAGAGATGAGTTTTCCTGTTATTTTTTAGGAACTTTCAATACAATTCTCTGTCTGTATTATGTATTTTTTATTTTTTATCAATCATACATACTTAACAGGCTTCTTTTTTTTTTTACAAATTCAGTGTTTCTTCTCCCTGATGCTTGGCCATTGTTCTTTCAGCTCTTTGGTTGTTTTAACTGTGTACTTTTCTAATGCAGGACGAGGCTGTTTAGCAGAGAGGGAAGGCTCTGTGAATATAACTTGTGTTCAGGTCTTCATCGTGCCCTTATCCTCTTAAATAATAATCCAAACTTTAAAAATAACAATTTCATTTGGTTTTCTTCATAGAAATTAATGAAATGCTGAGACATAGGCCAACTGTATATTTTTAAAAAACACCTGGCATCCCTCTGTGAAGCTTTGGCGACCTCTAGTGGGGGTCGGGGACCACCAACTTGGTAACCAGTGGTCTAGTGTGCTGTAATATTACTGTGTTGGTAATAAAGTATGGGAAAAAAAGTTGGATAATTGAAATAAACTAGAATGTTCCTTTAGGGATAGCATAGACTGAATAGTTTTGCATAAATGAGACAAGCATATAGGTCAATTTGAGCTTTGAATTTCAGGTTTGTGCCATTTTCATACACTCAAATGTGTATTTGCCAGAATAAACATCCAAACTTTGCCTCTGCGTCAATAGTTAAGTCCACAAAATGCTTGTACAACTTGGGTTAGGTATTTTTTGTATAAATAGGGAGTGCAAAGTTCCAGGTATTCTTACAACATAAGCTTTTAAAAGAGAGCACAAGGTATTAAAATATAGTATTAAAATAACATCTGATTAGAAACTACGCTGTTGTGTCTGGGGTGTAAACTGAGATAGCAGTGGGGGTCTGACCAACCTGGTGGCCACAGAGCTCTGCTCTATCTGCTCCCGCACCTCCAGCCAGTCAAACAGACAGGGAGACGGGCCCTCTACAGCCAGAGAGGAGACGTGGATCTGGACCGGGGAGGGGGGCGGGACTCGGATGACCCACACACACAGCAAGTTGGGGGGGTAGGAGCCGGGGTGGTTTGGAGAGCTGAAACTGCCCTCTGAGTCAGTCAACACCCCTCCACAACCTGAGAGACAGAAATGAAAGAGCTTCTAGATAAAGATATCATGACATATTGGGTTAGGATGGACATAAATTGCACATTTTGCATATTAAATTACAATATAAAAGTCCACTTTGCTTGAATCTCTTACGTGTTTCAGATGGTTGGATCCTAGCGGGCTGTGGTGTGGATGTACTTTCCTGTTGACTTCTGTTGGCAGAGATTGTGGGTACAGTATGGGACGCTCCATCTCCTGCATTCAGCTGGTCTGGAGAGCTGGTGGGCAGCAACTGATCCTCCACTGCCTGGCCCTTTATCTCTGGAAACATGACAGGGAGACTAATCAGAGAAGAGGCTCATTCTAGATAGGAAAACAGGCCAGTATTGGTAAAATCATAATACTTAAGAGCACATATAGAAACAGCTGTAAGTATGCAATCTGCATTTATAAAATCACTTGATCTGTAACAAGCCCTTTAAATTGATTTATTTTTCATAGTGATGACTGATCTGAGGTGCAGCAGCGACTCACGTGTGAGGATGAGGGCCAGCGCCAGTCCGAGGGCCGTTAACAGGAGCAGGGCAGCAGCAGAGATCACCACAACCCCCCAGCCGCAACCTGGACCCCGAAGACGCATCACGCACACCCCAAACAGACCCAACCCTAGACCTGAATAACAGAGCACATGTACACATGTGAGTTTGTGACAGGTCAAAGGAGATCTTGATTGCTACCAAAGTTCAAATACTATACATGATTTTATCTTTCTGGTTTATTTATATTTATTTGCATGTTATTCACATTTTCCCCCTTTTGTTTAACACCTAATTGGTATTAACTGAAAACAGTACCATATATTTATGGGTGTGCATACTGTATTTTAGTAAACTAAAGCGAAAACATGATCAAATTAAATTACACAATGGCCGTATTTTGTCCGGTTGCAAAGTCCAGTAGTTTATTTAGTAGTTTGGTATTATTATGTATGTGAGAGATGAGCATTGCTGGCATGGTGGAAAGTTTTCTCTAAGCAGTCTTCTTTAATTTTAGATTTTATACTCATGGTTGAGGAGCTATTCCTGATTCATTTTGGTTATTTATTTATTTTTTTCCAAGGGAAAGGGCTCCCAGGGCTTAATAGGTTAAAGATGTTTTATAGCCCTTCCAAAAAATTTGATAAAAATCAAAACAGCAGAAGCCAAGAGAGCCAAAGACTTTTAGTCCCTAGTATGGATGAAACTACATTTCCCATAATGCAACGTTGTAGTGTCTTTCATAGGCTCTCCCTGCCTGCCATGTCTTTCAGATTATACACCTCCGTTTTTTAATACAGGCTTTCTTTTATGCATTTAGTATCCAAGCCCAAGGTGAGATAACCCTGATGACATCACTGTGACATCATCGGGGTTATTTTCTCTTATCAACATTGGTTTATTGTGGCTAATCCTTGGTTACCATAACAACCATGTTTTACACACACATCTTTACTAGGGCTATTCTTCAAGAGAATTAAAGCCAGCAGAGTCTAAGTGATGCAATCATGTTACTAATCCAATGCACACATACACAGTCTAATACAGTTCAGGTTCAGTCACAGAAAGCAGCAAGCTGATTGGCCGACTCACCAGCTGCTGGCGGTTTGATTGGTTCGGGGGTGGACGAGGACGTCCTGAATCCCTCCACCCGCTCCTCTCGCTCCCCCTCCAGCTCAAAGGCAGGGTTGCAGAACACATTCTGCAGAGAGCAGGACAGAGAGATATGGAAATTAAACTATGCCAATCAATTAAAAAAATAACTTCATACAATTACGGACAAAAGATTTATACAAGTTCATACAAAGTGAGACTTTTTTAGATATCATATTCTTACTATTTCAGTTTAATTCATAAGCAATGAAACACCTTTACTTATTTGAACAAGCTCAGGGGTTTTGCTGCCACAGCTTTGCTTGGTCTGGTATGACCAGTAGTTTGGGGTTGCTAATGTTAGCAAACTTTAGATAGATATTAATCACTGTATAACAGACATTACTTTGTCAGTTTGCTAACTTAGCTTTCTGTTTATGGTCCCATTCCACTCGCTCTCTCGGTCACCTGAAGATGTATAGACCTGCAACAACTGATTTGTTGGCCACTTCAGGCAGCGGAACAAATGGACTCATTGGGAGCCTTTCTATCAAAGGATGTATATTGCCAAGAAGTGAAAGTCAATTGTTCGTTCCATTGCAGCATCAGCACCCAGCAGCAAACCTACGCTAACGCCATTTTGGACTGAAAGCGACTACCGGACGGCAGTGAAACGACTGCCTAAAAAGTGCTGTACAAAAGTAAAACCAAATTATTTCTATTCGTTTGTCATATTCTATCGAAATGGCCTGTGTTGAACAATAAAATATATAATTATAATAAGCGTATTTGGTTAAAAATTGCGGCAGCGGCTGTTGTCAAAAAAACACAGGAGTTTTGTCTCTTTGCTTCCATACTCAGGGTTTCTATTGCCTCCACATGGCGGCTCGTAGCTGTAGCTAACGGTGCTAACGGTGTTAACCTGAGGGGGAACCGGAGGGTAGGTGCTACGCTTCCGCAACGGTTATCAGCTGTAACCGCTGTATGAGAGCAGTGCAGAGCGGTGGCTGTGAACTAGCCAGCGGCCAGCCCTAGTATGTCTACAAAGCATGGAGAAGCTCAGATTACTAAACACACACAGAGGGAGAGTGACTTCATTCTCTGCTCAGGTAGACATTGCTCCACTATATCTTTACATAGCAAGTATTTGTTTGCTGCTATATTAATGGTCTGAATGTCATATAGAGAACTGTATAAGTTGATATGGCGAACTTGGTAGCAAACCGTTGCGGTGGGCCGATAAGGAGCTGAAACTCACTACACAATAAAGTTGAGGCGAGCTGCAGATTCAGGTAATAATTCTGACATCTTTCACATTGTGGTTTGATAAATTGGTATTATACAAATATCGATTAGCTGCTGCAAAACAATAACTGTGAAGTGTACACAAATAGAACTGACATAGCAGGGTTTCATGTCCACAAGGCTTGAAATTATTTATTAAGTAATTAAAAATGTCTGAAAAAAAGCGAAAGGGATGAAGAATAGTCCAAAAATGTCCGAAAAATTTCTGAAACATGATCGAAAAATGACAGAAAAAAGTCTGAAAAATACCAGAAAAGTGTCCAAAAAATAGTCTGAATAATATACAAAGAAATTTCAAAATATGTCTAAAAAATGTCTAAAAAAAGTCTGAAAATTTTCCAAAAAAAGTGCAAAAGAACACTGCCCACTCAAAATAAAGCCAGTTATTTAAAAAAAAAAGTCAGTTTATTAGATGAACACAATGGGTTATAAATAGGGTCCAGTTTGCAATACAAGTTGACCAAACTGACCTTTCTTTCCCACAACACACAACTTTCATTAACCACCATCCTCCATCTCATCATCATCACTCACCTTATAAATATCTGAGGAGTCTGAGTACACTGCAACTTGGCTGAGGTCAGACATCTTTAGTTCGCTGTCACTCTTTCAGTGCTCCTCTTCTTGTGGTAAATACGTCAGTGGTGACATCTTGAAGAGGATTGTTTCTACATGAGGAGAATGTTAAAGATGTTTTCCTGGGTTTTCTTAACATTGTTTTGCTCCTACATTAAACTTCCACTGAGGTGCAGTAAATCCACGGCCTTCAGTCCTCCAGCGTTGCAGAGCTCTTTGTTAGACATCCATCAATGTAATCCAGATAAAAATAATACAATTTTCAAACGCCAGTATTAAAAAATATCCAAGTTTGCTGCAATTTTTCAGCCTTTTGTCTGTGTACGCAGCATCAACCTGTATTTCTCTTGTTTTTTGATGGTGTGTGAGTGCTTACAAAAGAGTTTTAGAAACTCCTTCACAGTGTTGAACAAAGCCGAGTCAGCTGAGAGGACTGAGCCCCTCGGAGGAGGAGGAGGGAGGATGGAGAAGGGGTGAGGGTAGAGGTGGAGGTGGGGGTCCCTGTTAAATCTCTATAATCCCCATAATGATCTTTTAAGCTCCTAAAATGTTTTATTCACACGCACGTTTGCATGCCTAAACCTGAGCGAGCAGGTGCACAAATACAAATACACATGAGCTCTACACAGCTTTTTAAACCCCAAAACATTGGCACAGAGACAGTCTGAGTCTTTTAGTAATACTTCTGGGTAATTAAGCATCTAAACAACAACAGGGCTGATGTGAATGGTGGCTAGTAGCAACAAGTGCTAAAGAGATTGTGAGATTTGAAATTGCATTTGCTGCCCAAAGCTGGCTCGTGGCATTGCAGTTGAGTGTCCTAATAGATTTTAATTTAAAAGCTTTGGAGCAGCTTTTATGAGGCTTTAAATGTGAAGTAAAAATGTCACCAAAGACTTCACAGAATAATAAAACAAGAGAAGCTAGTGCAACCAAAAACGAAAGTAAGAGCTCAAATCTGTGTTTTTCCCTAAATTGCTCAATCCCTCCTTCCCTGTTTGGTGCTGCTGTGTTAATGGGTAATCGGTCATCAAATAAAGCATCTGGCTGCAGGTCGATACGGACACTCTCGCTGTGGTTTCTGTCACTCAGAGACACACATACCACTGATACATAGTCTAATCATGTATGTCAAGCCCATACTATGGATCCTACTCGTCACCTCTGTCCAGGAGGGTGAGCATTTCAGTATTGTGTTGCATTTACTGTAACTTTAAGTATGATTTATGTCACATTTGTATGGATCCAATGGCTGTGTTGACACATGTTTATCACCAACACTTTAACCGTTTGTGCTCCAGTGTCCCTGCAGGAGTCAGAGTTTAATTATTATGAAGAAGAAACGTATGAGGATCCACAACCTCTGAACTGCTCAACCACAGAGAGCATCAAAGGTGGACACGTCACCTACTCACAGGTACAAATAATGAAGTGAATTATCAATTGATCATTTTTCAAAAAACACTAAACATTCTCTGGTCCCAGCTTCTCCAAAATTAGTATTTGCTGCTTTGCTCTCTTTTATTATTTTAAATTGAATATCTTTTTTGTTTTTGGTCAAACAAAACAAACATTTGACGACGTCACCATTTTGGACTTTTGCAATCAATCAAACTTTATTTATATAGCAAAAGTTACACATCATATGCAACTCTAAGTGCTGAACATTAAGAGTTAAAGAGAACACAAGTTTAATAAATAAGTAAAAACATTTAAAATGAATATAGACATTTAAATTAGTAAAATAAAGTATCGAATAATAAAACTAGTAACTCATTGCATGGGTGGAATGAGTATAAAATGCAAGTCTCCTTCAAAAATAATCCAAGGCACACTGTAGGGTTTGTGCAAAATTAAAATGCCTTTATTTTACATGGCAATAATTATTTAAAATGACCAACGTGTTGCGACTTAAGACTAAAAAAGGCTAAAATAATTAGGCATTTTAATTTTGCACAAACCCTACAGTGTGTCTTGGATTGTTTTTGAAGGAGACTTGCATTTTGTAATTTTTTTAGACCATATTCCACCCATGCAATAAGCCGTTCAAAAAAAGATTGAACTGCAAAAAAAGAGGTGACTATAGGTGCTCAACCGGCCAGGAGTACAGGTAGGGACAGAAAACAGGCAAAATGGAGTTAGAAAAAAAAATAATAATATGTTAGAAACAATGACTAAATGTATTTCATGCAAGTAAAAGTGAGGCACAACACTGTTTAGGAGGCTCATTTTCTGATCGTGATAAAAAAAGGAACTAGAAGGTCTGGAAAGTGAAACAAATCTCTTTACTGGAAAAGTTCATGTTACTTAATTTATCTTACAAAGTAAACATGTGTTTCCTGCACAGGGAGGGCTGGAGGGCAGCGTGCTGACCTATCACTGCGGCCCGGGCCGATACCCGTCCCCGGTCAGCTACAGGCTCTGCAGCGCTGATGGGGAGTGGTCGCTCATGAGACTAACCGGTGGCAGACAGGTGTTGAGTGCCACATGCAAAGGTGATGATGCAATCAAGCTCATACTGTAGTACACAAAAGGAGTTTTCTCTCATCTTTCCCTCCTCTTCTCTGTCTACCCACCTCTCTCCCGCTCCCAGATGTGTTGTGTCCGGCTCAGCTCCAGCTGGACCACGGTGACTACTGGCCCAGGGACCAGTGGTTCCGTGATGGGACGACGCAGAGCTTCTCCTGCCAGGAAGGGTTCACCCTGTACGGCTCAGCCCAGAGGAACTGCACCCTCTCTGGGGAGTGGACAGGAACCACTCCCGTCTGTGACAACCATGGTGAGGATGGATGACATTACTAACCTTGATCATGATAAAGCATAAACCATGTGTATGACTAGATTAAGTACAATACGTGGCTATATTTTCCCCTCTTCCATCGGTGCAATAGAGAATATCCACTTACATGAGGCCCTGAGCCCAGTTCATCAGGTATGTTAGAGCCTATGGTACAGTGAGCATGCACTGACTAAGCTCATACTTACTGAGGTTTACATTGTAAAGCAGCTTTTGATGAATGCATATAAATGATCCCTGTAAACAGATTTCATAGAGTAGTTTACTGACACAAAATAGGTCAATAACCAAATTTTGCTTTTACTCTTCTTAACCCTTAAGGATTAGACAATTGAAAAATAAATATATATTTAATTTAATTAACCCTAAGAGACCCACATAGACCCATTTTTGTCTTTTTTTGGGGGTATAGCAGAGGGAGATAGCAGGTCAACAGTAGATGTCACATAGAGGTGGTGTACATCATCTGAAAGCTGGGAACCTGAAGATTAATTTAAGATGCAGCTCAGCACTGTGGGTCAAGTTGTTCTAGTCATAATTCAGAATTCAGAATAAAAAAATAATAATAAATTGTGAATGTGTAAAAGGGTTTAGAACATTATGATGGAAGTATATGATGGTCATTCCCATGCTCTACTATGTATCATAAGTTGTTGCAGCAATTTTTGGGTTGATACCATTTGTTATACAGATTTGTTGCTAATTTTAACAATTTTTTACCACTCAAGAATTGATCAAAAATATCAATAATCCCTCCAAAATACCATATTAAGACACCAAGACCTTGAGGAACACCCTAGAAAAAGCCATGCTGTGATTTGGTATCAAAAACTTTTGATATTTGGAGATTTCTGCAAGAATTGCAATTTTCGAGGATTGGATGGCGAGCACCTCTGTTCTGGAAACTGCTCAGAAACCCCCTTATTGTCAATCTACATAGGAAAGCCATCCATCCTCTGAATGCCCTAGGTCTCTAGTTTGTGGTTATAAAGTTTCATGAGGCTGTGATTATCCTAGAGGTCAGAACAGGTCATTTTATACAGTGAGGTCAAGTTTCAAAAAGTGGTCTCACTATATGAAATGGCTACTATCGGGACCAACAAGTGAATACAGAACCCGCTGCAGCCTCTTAAAAGCAATAATGTCGGCCGGCGATCCCGCGGGTCTCACAGTATTAACTTTACAATTCAGTGTTTTAAGACCTATGCTTACGTTTTTGATGTCCTAGTACTAGCATACAGTACATAATCTTTCACAAATAAAGTAATAAAGTTATATCCTGCTCATTTACATGTATATGCACCAACACTTTTACCCTTTTAAAATTTTTTTGTAAATCTCAAAAATAAAACTATTGCCCCTCTGCAGCTGACGACTGTAGTGACCCCGGGATCCCAGCGGGGGCCCAGAGGACTGCAGGCCGGTTTCACACAGGGGAGAAGGTGATCTACCGGTGTCAGGCCGGTCTGAATCTACTTGGGTCGGCTGAAAGGGTTTGCCTGGAGAACAGGGAGTGGAGCGGTACAACACCACGGTGCCAAGGTGCAGCAGAGTGGCGTTTTTTATACATACAATAAGTGCACAGTTTTAATTACAGTTTTAGATTTAGTTTTTTTTCCCTTTAAAATGTTTATTATGATAAACCTTGCATGATATCATTGCGCTCTACTGCAGGCCCGCATACCTTTGACTCCCCCGACGTTGTGGCAGCAGCCATGGCGGGGTCACTTGCAGGAGTCATGGATGTACTCTCACCAGACTCCAAAAAGAAAGGTGGGTATAACTTTCTAGCTGTGCCTTCAAGATTTTGACATTTTAACAGTGCATAGACAATGTGACATTTTAAGTGCATGTAAATAAGTTTAAAGTGGAGACTCGCTGAATTCAACTGCAATTAAACAAAAGTACTTTGTGTGTGTGTGTGTGTGTAAGATGCCAGGAAGTCCTTTGGCCGAACCGTCCGTGTGGCTGAAGGCAGTCGTATGAATGTCTACATTTTACTGGACACATCAGGAAGCATCAAAAAGAAGGACTTTGATTTATCCAGAAAAGCCACCATTGCTCTTATCAGAAAGGTCTGGGCCAAATGAGCTTACTTGATTTAACAGGAGACATTGGTGTATTAGTTTGTCTTCCTGTCTCAGTGGGTGTGAAACATACATGTCTTCTTTATTTTCCTTCTAGCTGGACAGCTACGAGGTTCAGCTGAAGTTCCACGTGTTGTCATTTGCCAGCGAGGCTATAGACATCTTGGACATCAGAGACTCGGATAGAAGTAGTAGCATCGACGACATCATCTACAATCTGGAGGAGTTCAACTACAGCAGTAGGGCTGGGCTTGTTATCACTTCATTCACTCACAGCATTCATTTATGTAATGATCTTTTTATCTCCTGCAGTCTGATATTCTCAAGTAGGCCTGAATAAGTACAATAGTCTACAACCATGATGCACCAATGTGTTGTTTAATAGTTAAAAGGCGGGTCCATTATTAAGTTTTATTTCGTTTTTCACATCATTCTGTAGATTCCCAGTGGTGTTTCTTATGTATTCAAAGCCGAGTATACATACAACCCCACTTAAAAAAATCCAAACTAACCCTCTGTTATTACTTAGCACAGCTAACTGTGACTCAGCTAACTCATATTATTCATATCCTTATTGATTAGCTTCAATTAGCTACACTTTGGTAACCTACGTCACTGCTTTTTGCCATGGCTGAGTGGGAGTTTCCATTTGAAAAAAATGGAACAGAACGCAGATGGACCTGCCCTTTAATTAAATTATTTATCAATTTATTTATTTCAGTTGTCTAATCTTTTGCATCTGTTCATCTGCAGGCCACGGGAGTAAGACGGGCACCAACCTCCACGCTGCCCTGTACCGTGTCAACGAGGTGATCAACTTCTTTAAGCAACACAGCGTCAGGAACCATTTTAATGAGACTCAGAACATCATCATCATAGAAACAGACGGTAAAGACACACACACGTCTCACATGCTGATGCTCATGCCTTACCGGGCTACACCAAAACCTTAATATTAATTGACTCATTTACTTATTTATTTTTACATTATTATTATTATTATTATTATTATTATTATTATTATTATTATTATTATTAATATTAATATATATTTTTTTATATTATTACTATTTCTTTTTTTTTATCTTTTCCTTACTATTATTATTATTATTATTGTTATTATTATTATTATTATTATTATTATAATAATAATAATAATAATAATAATTTGTTTTTTATATTAATACTATTTCTTTTTTTTATCTTTTCTTTACTATTATTATTATAATTTTGATTATTATTATTATTATTATTATTATTATTATTATTATTAATAATAATAATAATAATAATAATAATTATTATTATTAATATTATTATTATTATATTATTATTTATGTAGTTATTGAACTTACTTAGCAACATTTTCAACAATTATCAACATTTCCATTTATTTATTTATTTATTTATTTCTCCTCCTCTTTCTCTTCCTTCTTCTCGAACATACCTGCACAATCCTCTGGTCACAGTTGTACACATAATAGTACATGACACACTTACACAACACATTTTCATACATGCACACAAACACTTACAATACTCTACTCCACTAAAAAAAAAAAAAAAATCAGAAATCTGTACCATATTCAAATCATAACATCTGTTTCATACGTCTTATATTAATGTCTGTATATTTCGTGTTACACCTCTGTCTGTGTAATTTGTCACCTCTTTGTACTATGTCATACTGAATTAAAAAAAAAAAAAAACTCATGCTGAAAAAACATGATAAGAAGAGCCTCATGCTGCAGGGTGTACTGTACTGTAGACGTTCATTCCCTCGTCATGTCTTTCTGCCTGCAGGTTACTCCAACGTAGGCATAAAGCCTGAGATTGCCCTCAATCAGATCCGCAATCTGCTGGGCTACCACGACACACGGACACAAGATCACACAGATGAAACAATGCTGGGTATCAAGATACAAAAAAGATTTAATTAAATGTTTTAATACACCATGTACCGTATATATTCAGCTACTCTACTTGCACTTTAGAATTACTTTCACTAAGTGCAATAGTAAATTAGGCGTGCAGAGTTATGTATGTATACAGTATGAGTATATTTGTGTGTGTTTGCAGATGTCTATGTGTTTGGTATTGGCGACCAAGTGAACAAAGATCAGTTGAACTTGTTGGCCTCAAAGAAACGTGGTGAGCAGCATGTTTTCATTGTGGAAGACTACGAAACACTGGGCACGGTGTTCAACAGCATCATTAGTAAGTAGGAGATCGCTCTCGGCTCTGAGGCATAAAACCACGCGTGTTTTCTGATTTCAGCTGTCAATACGTCTGCAGAAGATTTAATTTTGAGAGCACAAAATACTTGGAAAAAAATTCATTAAAATGTTCATGATGCAGGTGACAAGAGTGTGACGATGTGTGGGGTCGCTCAGGAATTGGAGGAGGGTAAGACGGCTTACACCCGACCTTGGCACGTCACTGTGGAAGCAAAGGTCCCAAAGGTCAGTCACTAAAATCATAATGGAGATTTCTTTTTCTCAATCTTTTTGATATTTTAGAATAGAGCTGGGCCATTTATTGATATCATATTGATATTGTGATACGAGACTAGACATTGTCTTAGATATTTTATATCATAATATGGCATAAGTGTTGTCTTCTCCTGGTTTTAAAGGCTGCGTTGTGGCAGCTGCCAATTCTCTGGTGCTTGCTGTTGTTTCCCTTTTCCCTGGTGTTTTTTTGGTTGAGTTGCTGAGTGATTAGAGGGTTATTCAGTTCACCTGTTGCGCAGGGTGTGGGGACTGGCTCTTAAATGATAGTTGAGAGCAGCTTGGTGCATTCCCCTCTTGGCCAATCAGGGTGTAACGACGCCCTTTCTGTAGGGCTTAAAAGAGGAGGGAAACTGCACACCCAGTGTCATTCTGATCTCTCCTTCACTCAATGCAACATGTGTTATCAGCTTTACCAGAAACTCTGGTCTGTTTTGGGCCCTTTTGGGATTCTGTGATCTTTGTGTTTTGTTTGTTGAGAGTGTTGACTCTCCTAGTTGGGGAAACAAGTTAAGTGCCAACCAATTAGGTTACCTGCACTGGGACGATTAGGTGCTATTTGTGCAACAGCTGGCTTGCCTTACAATAGCCTAACGCCTGCAGGCTGTATTTTTGTATTCTATTCATTTGTTGATTTTCAATGAAACCCTTTATACCCATTTCTTTTAGTGTATTTTATTTGGGAAAACTTTAAAGGAGGGTAAAAGGAAAAACACAAACCAATATTTCAGTTTCCTTAATTGTTTATTATTGAAGAGGCATTTGTTCATTATTATTATTAAGAAGGCATTTTATTTTATATTATTATGTGGATGGGAACTGTTTTTCAGTCTTCTGACTGAACAACTAAAGTCTGGGGAACTCAGTACCGCCACAGCGTTACAGTAAAGTGATGTCATTTTCTGAACTTACCAGACTATTCTAGCTGTTCTATTATTTGCCTTTACCCACTTAGTCATTATATCCACATTACCAAAATCTCATTATGTAAAGGTTTTGTAAAAACACCAATAGTCAACCCTACAATATCATCATCGAGGTATTTGGTCAAAAAATATTTTATTTTATTTTATTCATATCTCCCAGCCCTATTTTCGAGTGATTTTTTTTCTCCATACATTAACACTCTCCTCCCTTATAGCCTGACCCGTGTGTTGGATCCATTGTGAGCCAGAACTGGGTGCTGACAGCTGCTCACTGCTTTACCAGAGCAAGCACAGAGGTCCCGCCCGAGACTTACATAGGTCACGGTAAGTGTGAACTCAGGAAAATGTTTTGGAGATTCATGTGAGAGAAAAATAGAGAGAATGGGAGAAAAAGACAAGTGGATGAAAAACTGCTTTCAAGTCAAGTCAATTTATTATTTATCCTGGCAGTTTGTGCTGCAGCGAGCATTAAAACACACAACAAAACATAAAAACACTTAACATAAAGACGTGCCCAGGGTGTAATCCACCCTGGGCACGTCTTTATGTTAAGTGCTGTATGTTTCTGTGTTATACTGTATGTTTGCACAGTTGAGAATTGTTCCGAGTCGTTTAAGCTCCTCTGGAGCAGCTTTTAAGTGTCCACCATAACCCCACATGGGCTATAAAACATTGAATATTGTCAACATCCCCATTACCAGTGTAATATACATCACCATCAACAGAACATGACTCATGACTCAAATGCCTTACTCAACTCACTAAGCTACAGTAGCCTACTATATTGCAGCAAACAGCAGGTCTGGATTAGTTCAGGCAAAAACATAATTTTTCATGCATTGGTTAATTTTGAGATTTTAGGCTATTTTGCTTCCTTAACATGTCTTCTTTCAGACTAGTGGAGAGGAAATATCCAAAATACACATTTAGGTGTTCATTTTACTACTTTGTCTATTTGCGTCTGTAGATTTTTCCTAAATTCACCAAAAGTTTGCATTAAATAACGCCTCATTTGCATATTTAAATAATAAAAAATACAGTAATACAAAAAATAATTGTCTTAATGTAAGTAATCAACTGGGGAAGTTTCACGTGATATCTATTAGTTAATTTTTTACCCTATTCACCTGTAGTGTCTAAATGTATGTAATCTTACAATACATATCTCTAAATGTCGTTTTCTCAAAATTACTTTTTTCTCAGACTCTGAGCCAGAAATCTCCATTTCAGTTGCACTTACATACACCAAACTTCCCAGTTTCATTCCTATCTATATTCTGAAGGTTTTTACAGAGGGGTTTTGTTCATATATCATTCATAGCCTGATTTATAGAACATTTTATGCCTAAATAACATGGCAAAAATGTATTTTTTTTATGGCTGTTGACAGTATTTTCTGATTATAAAGTGATAAAGAGATTCCCTCTGTAAAAACCTTTGACTCTAATATGTCAACAAAATAAAACAAGAATTTTTAACCTTAATACAATGTTCAGATTTCCGTTTTGGAAATTCAGGCAAATTAGCACATATTTAATAAGATAATGCCTCATCTCCATATTTAAACATACATCTTCAGAAAACTTGTAATACAAAAAAAATATTTGTCTTAATGTAAGTAATCAACTGTGGATGTTTCATCGTGATATCTATTAGTTACATTTTTTTACCATAATCACCTGGGTGTCTCCCCTTAACCATGTTGTTGACTTCACACCCTTTTATGTTGAAGTAACCAGCAGCTTCTTTGGTTCCCAGGTGAGGGCAAGGTGGTTTCCAAGAATGTGATCATACACCCAGAGTACAACACCAGGGCACTTAAACACAGAAACGTATCGGAGTTCTATGACTACGATGTAGCTCTGGTACAGGTGAACAACAGTATCCCGCTCTCCTGGAAAGCCAGGTAAGACAAGCTGCTTAACTGTCATCCACCAGGGATACACCTCACCTATAAGAGCTAAACTCAAAGGCAATGATTTTAAAGTAGAAGCCTATAAATACTGAGTTTTGTTTTGTCATGAAAAGGGTGTGTAGTGTCTTATATATACACTCTTGTGTAGCTTAGAAAAGGGATACATCTTATGCAACTAACATAAATGTTCATGAGTGTCAGTGTTAAGTGTGTGTCCTGTGTGTCGTACAACAGACCTATCTGCTTGCCGTGTACCGTACCAGCCAGCCGAGCCATGAAGAAGGTCAACTCCACCTGTCAGCAGCACAGTATGACCTTTTGACCTTTATTTTCCACAAAAGGCATTCATATTATTAAAGGGATAGTTCGGGTGTTTTGAAGTGGGGTTGTTTGAGGTACTTATCCATAGTCAGTGTATTACCTACAGTAGATGACGGTCGGCACGCCCCCCAGTTTGGAAAAGCACTCAGGAGTTACCACACGGGAGCAAAGCAATGTACTGCTGTGGACAGCGCCAGCAGCAAAACGTAATTTAGTCACCTAAAAAAATCAATATCAGTTTAAATGTACACTATATTTAGAATATTTTCACCGGTTAACTTGCCGTGAGACAGCTATACGATCTATGTTTCTGATGGGGAACTGAAGCCGTCATCAATGCTTTCGCCAAAGCCACCAGACTCCATTTAAAAAACCTGTGATTTTACCTCGCAGTACATGGGAGTTTCTAGTCTACCGCTGCCTTGATCGGTTAGTTTGTTTGTGCTATTGTGTGACTTAGGTAAATCCGAAATAACCAAAGTCCCACAATAGCACAAACAATCGAACCGATCAAGGCAGCAGTAGACCAGCAACCTCCATGTTCTACGAGGTAAAATCACAGGTTTTTTAAATAGAGTCTGGTGACTTTGGCGAGACGGCTTCAGTTCCATATCAGAAAGGGCTGTCTGACGGCAAGGTAAAGCATTGAAAATATTCTAAATATAGCGTACATTTAAACAGAATTTTTTTAGGTGGGCCTTTCTTTTAGGTGTCTAAAATACTGTCTGCCCCGTCCACAGCAGTACATTACTTTGTTTCCGTGCGGTAACTCCTGTCTGCTTCTCCAAACTGGAGGCGTGCCGACCGTCATCTACTGTAGGTAATACACTGACTATGGATAAGTACCTCATACAACCCCACTTCTAAACACCAGAACTGTATATATTAATAACTCAGACAAAATATCCTGAATATTCTCATGTATTCTCAGTAAAATGAATGTGTGTATATACAGGGAAGGAGCTACTACCGCACAAGGACACTGCTGCCTTTTTCATCCATAAGAGCTCCGAACGCAAACAAACACATATTCACATAGAGAGTCAGGTGAGTGACAGCTGACAGACTGTGGGCTGCTTTCATGCTGACGCTCAATAACGTGGAGGGGATAGGTCTTTATTATGAAAGTGTGTCTGTCTGCAGAGGCGTAGCTGTGTGGAGAAGGCGAGGCAAACACTGAAAGAGCCCACCGATGTGACCTTGGATGAGTATGTACCTGACAGACTCCTCTGTTCTGGGGGATCCTCCGGATACCAGGACGCCATCACCTGTAAAGGTTTGGACTCTGTACTTACATACTGTACGTATCATAGCCACCAAAGTTTGACCTACACGGGATTCACATTCACATTTTGTACAGGTGACTCTGGTGGATCCTTGTTTCTGCAAAAAAGAAAGCGCTACTTTCAGGTCAGCAAAGTTTCTCACTTTAAAAAAAGCCTCATTATTACGCAAATCAGCATCATATGGACATTTTCTCCTGCTTTCCTCTCCAGGTGGGAGTCGTGAGCTGGGGCACCACCAACGTATGCGACCCAAGTATTAGAAGGTCCAGCAAAGACAGCCCGCCTCCCGATGCTCGCGACTTTCACATCGACCTGTTCAAGATAATGCCGTGGCTGAAACAGTATCTGGGCGAGGAGATACAGTTCCTGCCGGAGATCAACTGAGAACATCTATCAGCTGAGAACTGCTTAGATTAAAGAGAGATGCCCCAGGTGAATAGGGTAAAAAAAATTGATATTACCATGAAATTTCCCCAGTTTATTACTCACATCAAGACGATTCTTTTTTGTGTTACAAGTTTTTTTAAAATGTTATGTTTAAATATGTAAATGAGGCATTATCTAATGCTAACTTTTGGTGAATTTAGGAGAAATCTACAGACATAAATAGAGAAAGTAGTAAAATAAACACCTAAATGTGTATTTGGGGTGTTTTCTTTCCACTAGTCTGAAAGAAGACATGTTATGGAATCAAAATAGCCCAAAATCTCAACATTTTCACCTGGGGTGTCTCCCATAAGGTAATGCAGAATTCAATAGAGCTTGTGGGAATAATCATAGCCAATCACAGACAGTTATATCAAGTGTTTTCCAAAGCTTTATTGTCAAATGTCATACCATTGATTTTTCTACCTGTGGTGCAGTAAACTCACTTGTAAAGGAAGACGTTTTGTCATACACAACATAAAAATGTAATCCTTCTTGTTTTAACACTTTGTTCTCTCTAAACTCAACATGTATAACACACATGCATAATCTGAGTTGTTTGATAAAACACTGCTTTAAACTCAACTCTAGTTCACTTCACTGGTCTTACTTTGCAGCCATACAGTATGCATATAAGCGAGGACACACAAGCACCGCACAGAAGTGAGTGGGAAGCCCAGTCTACTGTCGCTCTACTGACTAACTTGGTGTGTTTTTCTATGATCGTTGCTTGTTGTTTGTATCTCACACCTGAGCTGCTTCACTGGCTGTTATTATATGTTTTTTTTCTGTGTCAGTGAGAATGTGAAAGTCAAAGGTGTTAGAAAGCCAGCTGTCCAATCAGCCCTCAGAATACTGCCGGAACAGGGTCTCTGATTGGGTGTCTTTGAAGTTCGGCACAAAGTGGATCTGGAGGATCTCGGAGAATCCCTCAGCGATAGCAGGAGCCACAAAGTGTTTCCTGTGCAGACACAGAGAGACACATTAGAGCGGTCAGTACCAGAGCTGTTACTATTAAGTGTTTTTATTACCAGAATTCAAAACCAACCATGTTAAGGCCTTTACA
Organism: Sebastes umbrosus; assembly: GCF_015220745.1. Taxonomy (NCBI): domain Eukaryota; kingdom Metazoa; phylum Chordata; class Actinopteri; order Perciformes; family Sebastidae; genus Sebastes; species Sebastes umbrosus. The sequence continues at coordinate 28,856,026 of NC_051275.1, forward strand.
CACCCCGAGCATGACGAATAAACACAAAAATGCGAAATACTCTATGAATATTATATGTCTAGTGCTTTTATTGTGAAAGGTAAGAACGGAAGGAGTGGATCTGGTCTGCACTGCCTTTGGCAAGGTTGAAAGGAGTAATAGAGTTTGCCGCCTGGTCCAGACTACGGGAACTATGTGTTGTTGTTTCATAAATATAGGTGCAACTCAACTGGTTCCGCATAACTTGACGCGTTGAGAAAGTATTTGTGACAAAAACAACAGTTAAAAAAAATTGATCGCATGAAAAAAAGGCACCAGTGTGTAAAGACCTGAAGACTTTCATTTTAACAAGGAAAAAATAAAACAAAGCTTCTGAAAATGTATTAAAATAGAAAACTAAAGCACCTTGGTGGCATGTATTTAGCTCGGGCTTCTTGGCACAAGAAACAAACATGTTTTCTAACAGGTGAGAGTGTGAGAAGAGAGGTAAAAGTGTCACTCACTTGTAGCTGTGGAAAATCATGTCATTGACCTTGGCGTGTTTGGTGTCTGACGGAGCCATCTCACGGAACTGGGAACAACAATAATAATGCATTAAAAAAGAAAACACATGGCAACACCAGCCAGCCAGGACTAAACAAACAAAGAGTGGAGAGGAGAGTCATACTCTGTTGTTGTGTTTGGCTTCCTCCAGAGAGGCTGAGAAGTGGAAACAGCGACATGGCACTCCTGCTGCCTTGGCCACGTCCACATATCTGGAAAACACACACAAACAGAGAAATAAGGGCACATACAAGCAGCAGTAGGAATATATATTCATACCACGAAATACAGCAACAGCAGCATACAATAAATACCAACATTATCAAATGGCTAAGACAGTGGCAATGAAGGTAACATAATCACTTGCAATGTTTCTGAGCAGTAAACTTGTGTGTTTGAATCAGGTTAACCATTTAATGTCCTCACTAACAAAAAAGCAATGGGAAAACTTTCTATTAGCATTTATTTTATTACCTTGGGGCAATTATAAATCAATGTTTTTTTTTAAAACAGACCCCACATTTTTCTTTTAATATACGCCTCTACCAAACAGCATCATGTTAAAAGAAAAATACAAACCATGTACAGTTATTAGGCAGTAATGGGTAAGTATATTTGTTATCATAGAATTAGTAGTATTATCAGTACTATTATGTATTTATTCTAGATATTTACCATATTTAGTTTTTACAGTACCGACTTTTTTTCCCAACATTTTTCAGTCTTTTTTAGTTCAGACATTTTTCAGACTTTTTTTTTTTTTTTTTTACCCTTTTCAAATATTGTTAAGACTTTTCTTTTCCAGCATTTTTCAAACTTTTTTTTTTTCAGACATTTTTTAAACTTTTTTTTTACGGACATTTTTCAGACTTTTTTTTACGGACATTTTTTCAAACTTTTCTCCCCACATTTTTCAAACTTTTTTTTTACGGACATTTTTCAGACTTTTTTTTACGGACATTTTTTCAAACTTTTCTCCCCACATTTTTCAAACTTTTTTTTAGACATTTTTTTTTTTTTTTTTTACCTTTTTCAGATATTGTTTAGACTTTTCTTTTCCAGCATTTTTCAAACTTTTTTTTTACGGACATTTTTTCAGACTTTTTTTTCCAACATTTTTCAAATTTTTTTTTTTTTCCGACATTGTTTAGACTTTTCATTTCCAACATTTTTTAAACTTTTTTTTTCAAACTTTCTTTCTGACTTTTTTTTCCAGACATTTTTCAGACTTTTTTTTTTACCTTTTCCAGACATTTCCAGACTTTTTTTTCCAACATTTTTCAAACTTTCTTTTAGACATTTTTTTCAGACTTTTTTTTACCTTTTTCAGATATTGTTTAGACTTTTCTTTTCCAGCATTTTTCAAACTTTTTTTTTACGGACATTTTTTCAGACTTTTTTTTCCAACATTTTTCAAACTTTTTTTTTTTCCGACATTGTTTAGACTTTTCATTTCCAACATTTTTTAAACTTTTTTTTTCAAACTTTTTTTCTGACTTTTTTTTCCAGACATTTTTTTCAGACTTTTTTTACCTTTTTCAAATATTGTTTAGACTTTTCTTTTCGAGCATTTTTCAAACTTTTTTTTTTCAGACATTTTTTAAACTTTTTTTTTATGGACATTTTTTCAAACTTTTCTCCCCACATTTTTCAAACTTTTTTTTAGACATTTTTTTTTTTTTTTTTTACCTTTTTCAGATATTGTTTAGACTTTTCTTTTCCAGCATTTTTCAAACTTTTTTTTTCCGGACATTTTTTCAGACTTTTTTTTCCAACATTTTTCAAACTTTTTTTTTTTCCAACATTGTTTAGACTTTTCATTTCCAACATTTTTTGAACTTTTTTTTTCAAATTTTTTTTCCAGACATTTTTCAGACTTTTTTTTTACCTTTTCCAGACATTTCCAGACTTTTTTTCCCAACATTTTTCAAACTTTCTTTTAGACATTTTTTTCAGACTTTTTTTTACCTTTTTCAGATATTGTTTAGACTTTTCTTTTCCAGCATTTTTCAAACTTTTTTTTTACGGACATTTTTTCAGACTTTTTTTTCCAACATTTTTCAAACTTTTTTTTTTTCCGACATTGTTTAGACTTTTCATTTCCAACATTTTTTAAACTTTTTTTTTCAAACTTTTTTTCTGACTTTTTTTCTGACTTTATTTTCCAGACATTTTTTTCAGACTTTTTTTACCTTTTTCAAATATTGTTTAGACTTTTCTTTTCGAGCATTTTTCAAACTTTTTTTTTTCCGACATTTTTTAAACTTTTTTTTTATGGACATTTTTTCAAACTTTTCTCCCCACATTTTTCAAACTTTTTTTTAGACATTTTTTTTTTTTTTTTTTACCTTTTTCAGATATTGTTTAGACTTTTCTTTTCCAGCATTTTTCAAACTTTTTTTTTCCGGACATTTTTTCAGACTTTTTTTTCCAACATTTTTCAAACATTTTTTTTTTCCAACATTGTTTAGACTTTTCATTTCCAACATTTTTTGAACTTTTTTTTTCAAATTTTTTTTCCAGACATTTTTCAGACTTTTTTTTTACCTTTTCCAGACATTTCCAGACTTTTTTTCCCAACATTTTTCAAACTTTCTTTTAGACATTTTTTTCAGACTTTTTTTTACCTTTTTCAAATATTGTTTAGACTTTTCTTTTCGAGCATTTTTCAAACTTTTTTTTTTCAGACATTTTTTAAACTTTTTTTTTAACGGACATTTTTTCAAACTTTTCTCCCCACATTTTTCAAACTTTTTTTTAGATATTTTTTTTTTTTTTTTTTACCTTTTTCAGATATTGTTTAGACTTTTCTTTTCCAGCATTTTTCAAACTTTTTTTTCCGGACATTTTTTCAGACTTTTTTTTCCAACATTTTTCAAACTTTTTTTTTTTTCCGACATTGTTTAGACTTTTCATTTCCAACATTTTTTAAACTTTTTTTTTCAAACTTTTTTTTCTGACTTTTTTTTCCAGACATTTTTCAGACTTTTTTTTTTACCTTTTCCAGACATTTCCAGACTTTTTTTTCCAACATTTTTCAAACTTTCTTTTAGACATTTTTTTCAGACTTTTTTTACCTTTTTCAAATATTGTTTAGACTTTTCTTTTCGAGCATTTTTCAAACTTTTTTTTTTCAGACATTTTTTAAACTTTTTTTTTAACGGACATTTTTTCAAACTTTTTCTCCCCACATTTTTCAAACTTTTTTTCCAACATTTATCAAACTTTTTTTTAGACATTTATTTCAGACATTTTCAGATTTTTTTTTCAAACTTTTTTTTCAGACTTTTTTTTTTTTTTTTTTTTACCTTTTTCAAATATTTTCAGACTTTTTTTTTTTTTTTAAAAAAAATTTTACGGACATTTTTTCAAACTTTTTCTCCCCACATATTTCAAATTTTTTTTTTCAGACTTTTTTTTTTTTTTTTTTTTTACCTTTTTCAGATATTGTTTAGACTTTTTTTTCCAACATTAATCAAACTTTTGTTTAGACATGTTTTTCAGATATTTTTTAAACTTTTTTTTTCTGACTTTTTTTTCAGACATTTTTCAGACTTTTTTTTTTTTTTTACCTTTTTCAGATATTGTTTAGACTTTTCTTTTCCAGCATTTTTCAAACTTTTTTTTTTCAGACATTTTTTAAAAAAAATGTTTACGGACATTCTTTCAAACTTTTCTCCCCACATTTTTCAAACTTTTTCTCCCCGCATTTTTCAAACTTTTTTTTTCAGACATTTTTTCAGACTTTTTTTTTTTTTACCTTTTTCAGACATTTTCAGACCTTTTTTTCCAACATTTATCAAACTTTTTTTTAGACATTTATTTCAGACATTTTCAGATTTTTTTTTCAAACTTTTTTTTCAGACTTTTTTTTTTTTTTTTTTACCTTTTTAAGATATTTTCAGACTTTTTTTTTTTTTTAAAAAAAATTTTACGGACATTTTTTCAAACTTTTTCTCCCCACATATTTCAAACTTTTTTTTTTCATACATTTTTCAGACTTTTTTTTTTTTTACCTTTTTCAGATATTGTTTAGACTTTTCTTTTCCAACATTTTTCAAACTTTTTTTTTTCAGACATTTTTTCAGACTTTTTTTTAACGGACATTTTTTCAGACTTTTTTTTTTTAATATATTATTATAAATATTATCATTATATTACGTATTTATTCTAGATATTTACAGTAGGCTACCTTGAAAACATCTCAGAAATGGTGAAAGTCATACTGATATCATCTTTTCATCAAACATTTAATGGAATAACATTAAATATATTATTAACAAATGATATTAACAACAGTGAATTTCATATGTTTTTTTAATTTATAAAAATGTGACATTTATTATCTTAAAATCCCTACTTTTACCAGTAAAGGACAATTCAACTGTTTGATTGAGAATGCTTTTAGACAGTAAAAAAGTTTTTTGTTTTTTTATTTTGTAGCAAACAGTACATTTTAACGACATTATTAGCTTTACTACCTTTATCATAAAAGGACAATTGAACCGTTTGGTAGAGCACGTTTTTAGAAAATTATTTTACCCATATTAAACTTTTGAGTAACATAATTCTGTTTCAGTAAGACCTCTAACACAATACCAAAGCGTATTAACCCTCGGACAAGTGGCTTAATTCAGAGCTTAGTGTAAATGCCCTGCCTGCAAATATACTCATTTATCTGTGTAATATTATTCTTAATTTATGGATGACTGTCTATTGATGCTTTTTGAAGCCTGTTAGCATAAATATACTGAGTATATATGCACACTGAAACACACACACAGAGAAATGCATCTACACAGCGTGTGCTGATACAGTTGTGCTTTACCGTTTGCGTGACTCTGGGTCTGGGTTGGTGTTGTCCACGGCGACGCTGCTGCCCTCTTTCAGAGCGCGCTGACACGCCGACACACAGTTCTGCCATGAACCAAGTGTGTCCTGACGCAAAACAAAACACAAAAGGTCGGTCAGGGAAGACTTTAAGGAAAGGGCCAAATAATAATAATATATATGTACTAGTAATAATAATAACAACATCTTGTTTTATATAAAACCAAATGTTCTGGGTGCATTTAGAACTGTTTGTTAAAATCCGCTCACCCTGTTGACGTACACGTAGCCTTTTGGAATGACATGGGTGTGGAAGAAGGTGGATTTACCAGCTGTGCAGAAAGAGGGGAGGGAACAAGATCAGACTGTTGTTGGTGGGAGGTGGGAACAGAAGAGGTGATATATATATATACCATCCTTTTTCTCTTACATGCAGGGAAACCCACGGCAACAATGACTTCTGTCCCGCTGGAGGTGAGAGAGGCAGACGGTGGGTCGTACAGCCTCGCAGTGGAGTCAACCTTCCTCTAAAAGTTAAGATAAAAGAAAAACATAATACAGACCAAACCCACAAACGTATTCTCATAAAACACAAGTATGTTCACTGTACTCACAGGGTCAAATTCAGGCATCCTGTGGGGGGCGCTCTTCCATCCCAGGAAGAACTCCTCCGGGGTGTGGAACTGCAACCCGATGTTCAGAGCAAACTACAAAAACAAGAAGACAGTGAGTGGTAAATAATGCTCACCTTTTACCCATTAAGGTATCATGCAGAAACATTGAGACATATTTAATTACCTGACCTTTTTTTATTGACATTTACGATGAAACACACAACAAGTCAAGGCAGAAGGAGGAGCGGGAGTGTCACAAAGTCGTAAAAAAAAACAGTATAAGTTAATACTGGTCTTACCAATCGATCACTGCTGGAGAAATCCTTCTTCTTCCTGCCTGGAGCCCAGTTCTCAGGCCTACCTGCAGCATCTGTGCACAAAGGTAAAGTCAGAAGCTGTTTGTGCATGTTTGTTTGTGCTCTTCAAATTATCTTAAAGGTTCTATATACAACATTCAGAGCATTAATAAAGCAGTAAACAATTACTGTCTATGTAAAGATATAGAGGAGTAATGTCAACCTGACTCTCCCTCTGTGTGTGTTGTAATCTGACCTTCTCCTTGCTTTGTTTACATACAGTAGCTGGGTCAGTCATGCGTGTCTTTTAGTGCATGTGAGAGTGCCCCACTGGCTCGCTCATGTCTGCTGCCCTGCACTGCTCTCATACAGCGGTTACAGCTGATAACGCCGTCGTGGAAGTGTAGCGCCCACCCTCCGATTCCCACTCAGGTAAACACTGTTGCCGTTGTTTGCACTGTTAGCACCGTTAGCTGCAAGCCGCCGGCTCAGCCGTCATCATGTTGAGAGCCGTGTGGAGGCAATAGATATGCTCTGAATTTTGTTGCGTTTGGCACCTTTAAAGCAATAGTAAGATGGCTTCCAATTGTGGTGATTTTTGTTGCATTTCTGCACTTTGAAGCAGTGAATGATAGATCATTTTCTCTTGGAGTAAAGTGTCAGACCTGTGAATCCTATTGGGTTTATAGTTCTAGCGTTAAGCATTAGGATTTGGGGTTTAGGGAAATAGGATTGAACTGGTGCATCTCTGTGACACAATATCAGAAGTTTTCTGATATTAGAACACATAGCCACATGTAAAGCATGGGATGTTTATCACTATGGCGACACCACTTCACACCTAACCTCACTCACCTCCAACATAAAAAGTTTGCGTCTTGTCAACGATCACACCATCATTTGCCTGAGCAGGAAAAACACATGCAAAGACACTCGCAGTTAGGACTTGACTGTTTAACGTCAAACATTCAAATATACTATGAGAAGAGACTAAAAAGGGCGGCTGCTATGACTCAGCCTAATTGGTGTGCAGAAATGAAGACTGTGTACTGTCTGCCTTTGGGCAAATACTGTATATGAGGCGTGGTTCTTACATAATATGGGTGTGTGTTTGTGTGACTCTACTGACATTTACCTTTTCACACAAGTGATTCCACATTCCCATCACGGGTTTCCTGTAGATACCAGGACCGGATGCCACAAACACCTGAGACGCAGACAAGGAGAGGAAACAAAAATCTGTATTTTTGTACAATAATTAGGAGAAAGATGAGAGTTAATGCCTAGTTCACACTACACGACGTAAGTCCTGATTTTCCACTGCCTGACAGTTTTTTGGAGCTCCCCGACAAAAGCCCCAGTTTTTGTGATAAAACGTAGTTTGGAGACCTCATTGGGGATTCTTCCCGGTGAAGACCTTGTAGTGTGTGACCTCCTGTCGCCGGTCAGTCATGTAGTGTGAAAACCACGACGACTACAAAACTCCAGATTACAGGACAGCAAGTTGTTTAGTGTGAACAGTACAGCAATCTGACAACTTTGAAAGTCGTGTAGCGTGAAATTAGCTTAAGCCACAACATGACCAACCTGCACAGGTAGCTGCAGCGTGGCGAGGATGTCCTCCACTTTAGACTTAAAGACTTCTGGTCTCAGTTTGCCTTTAGCGATCCCCATCTGGTTGGTGAAGAACACCACCTGTAGGAAGAGAGCCAGGGTAGACTAGGAAATCCAGTGTCTAAACTTCACTAAATATCATTACCATCGTTTGCGTTTTGCTCCTCCTCACCTTGTATCCTTTCTTGAGCAAGCTGGCCAGCTTGGGCTGAATCTCAGGATACAGAATCCTGTTAGTTGAACACGCAAACAGATAAATATTACGACGAACCCTGACATGAGATAAACCATTTAAAAAGGGCAAGTTCAGGAGTGCAGACATACTTCCAGTCATCCGGCGTAACGGGAAATACCTTCCCAGACTTGGTAGTGATGATGCAGCCGTCTATGTCAAACCCAGCAATCTGGAGAACGACAACAAGAGGAAATGTTTTACATGCTGCTTTTTTTTTTTTTTAAACCTGTAACTTTAAATATTTATGCAATTATTCATGTTTTATTGTGAGGCCTGAATTTCAACAATACAATACTGTGTAATTCTCTGACCGCAGACACTGAAACTCTAATATAATGAATAAATAAAGTAGGGATGCAACTAACAATGCCAAAAAACAAATGCCGGAAAATAGTAAAAAAATGTCCATCCCAGTTTCTCAAAGTCCAAGGTGATGTCGTTAAATGTCTTGTTTTGTCAGTCCAAAACAACAAAGATATTCAGTTTAATATGAATTTTCTGCCATTTTTGCATGAAAAATCATTTTAACAATTAATCAGTTATCAAAATAGTTGATTATTTTTCTGTCAACCGACCGATCGATTAGTCGACTAATCGTTCCAGCTCTAAAATGAGGCCGTTCTATTGAAAACAGTTCCCACCTTGTCACTCCCTTTGACACCAGCAGCAGTGTAAAGCATCAGGGTGCCGATCTGCTGCCAGTTGCTCTTTAGACAGCCCTTTGAAGAGGATGAAGATGATGAAGGCCGAGCGCTATTACTCTTCTCTGTCATAGACTTCTCTGCCAACTCCTGCAGCTGCTTCAGCTTTTCCTCCGCCATTCTCTCCTCCTTCTCCTCATCCTCATCCTCTTCCTTCAGTTGTCGATCTGAGGCCTTCTCGTTTCTTCTTTGGCGCTTCACCTCAGGGTTTCCCTTCTCTGGGCTCAGCGGCCTTTTAGAGGACTATAAACAGGAAAAAAAATTACATTTTCAGTTCAACTTCTCTTGATAAATATTATCTTTGCTGGAATAAGATACATGTAATAATACAGTAAATATGCTTCAACACAATGACCAAACAAATGTGATACCTTCATGGGAGAGGTAGAAAAGAAATCCTTTATACTGCGCTTGGGATTTGGACTCGACTGCGCCTCTTTTTCTTTGCCGTTTCTTCCTCCTTTTGTCTTATCTGTGGCTTTCAGTCCTTTCTGTGCCGTTCCGTTTGAGCTCAGGGAGTAGTGCAGTGTAAATGGGTGCTCCTGGTTGACCAGGAAGAGGGTGCCTCCGTGGGTGAGTCTACCAGACTGGCTCCGGCCCAGCTTCTCACCGCCCAGGAAGCTGGGATTGGGACCCAGCTGTGGAAGAAAATGAAATATGAATGGACATTGGACTGTGATTTTTATAGGATGTTACATAACCAGGGTGCGTCTATGCAGTAAAGTGAAAAGGGTGTTGTCATCAGGTTTTCAGACAAACTGTGGTGCCAAACTCTCTCTAGTGCTTTTTTTGTTGGGTGTGTCTGACTAGTGCTTTCTCGACTGATGGCTTTACAGGGAGACTAACTGAACCAGGAAATGTGTCACGGGGCTGGGCTTATGTGTTTGTTGTCATACCTGAGTAACAACCACATCCTGGTCTGCATAGCATGCCACCACCTTCACTGAAAGAAACACACAAGGATTATTACCATCATACATACTCACAGACACATGCACACACACACACACACACACACACATTTAGAGCTGAAACCATTGGTCGACTAACTTTAATAGTTTAAGTAATTTTTTAATGCAAAAAAAAAACAAAAAACATTTTGCGTGTTCTTAAAGGTCCCATATTGTGAAATGTGATATTTTCATTGCTTTTATATTATAAAGCAGGTTTAAGTTCTGTATAAATACTGTGAAAGTATCTAAACACTTAATCCACAGAGAAATACACAAGGCCCTGTTTCAGAAACTGAGCTTTTGAAACAAGCCGTCGGGATTTCTGTCCATTTGTGATGTCACAAATCTACAATATTTAGACCATTTCAAAGTTTTAAATGTAAACATTCTAAATGTGTCCCTGTTTATTTCCTGTTGCAATGCAAGGCCTATGGAAAGGAGGCTGGGTCACGGGCGGACATGGGTCTTGAGGTACGGGGTATAACACATGCGCAGTGTAACTGAAGCTGCAGTCGTGCGTTGCGATTGGCTCATCTTTGGCGAGTGCAGGCAGGATTTTACTGCGCATGTGTTATACCCCCGAGATATGACGCGTTGATGACGCGTGACCCAGTGTCCTTTCATAGGCCTTGGTTGCAGTGTATGTGAATGACATCAGCTGACAGGAAGTAAAAATGGACCCAAGCTGTTGCCTAGCAACGCAATTCCATTGCAATTCCATTGTGATGTACTAAAAACACAGTGCACTTTCATAGACTAAGCTACTGGAGTTACCCTGCACTATACTCATTTTTATCAGTCTCTTCTGCACTTTATTCACTTTTTTAATAATAGTCCTGTATCACAGCTGTTACCCTGCACTATATTCAGTTTTAACAGTTTTCTTCATCTCCTTGTTTTTTTATATCTGGTATATTTTTTTTATACTTTCCACTACTAACTTTGTTACTGCCTTTTTACTAACATGTTTTGCACTATGGAAATGTGATGCTGGAAACTTGAATTTCCTTCGGGATCAATAAAGTTACTATAAATCTATCTATCTATCTATCTAACTAACTAAAACGGAGCGTTTCAGACAGAGGGTGAATACAGGTTTATTCCAGCAGACAGTATGAGGAAAATAAAGCTTCTTTTTAAACATTAAAGCATGTAAACATGTTCTAGTAGAAACACAAAATACAAGTAAGAACCTGAAAATGAGCACGATATGGGACCTTTAAATGTCCCCCTGCTCTCTGACATAAACACAGCAGTACTTATATACTCACCCTGGTGTCTGGAGCATCTCTTATCGGTGACCCCGGTGTCCGGCCCCCGGCCCAGAACCACAGCTCGACCGTCCTCCAGAGAGACCCGAGCTCCAGAGCGGCTGACCAGCGAGCACGACATGTGAGCTTTAATGTGAGGCTTCAATCAGAATCAGAAAGGTGTTTATTGCCACGTGTATAGAGGTAAACACCAGGAATCTGCTTTGGTTCTGTTGGTGCAAGTTAAACAGTATAATAACAAAAGAATAGATAAAAACGTTAGAATAAAATAAGAATAAAAAAATTTAATTTCTACCAATATGCAATATACAAAATAAGATATAAACAAAATTAAACATGATATAAATAAAAATATAGCAAATATATAGAATAATTAGTGCGTTAGTGAACAACTCGTTTCATTAAATCATTTACCTGGAAACCGGGAATAAAATCTTCATCACATGAAAGTGGCAGCGTGTATTATAAGTAGGTAAAGTTACTACTTATTTTATGCCACAACTTCTTTTGTATCTGAGTTGATTGAACAAAACCGGAAGGGGGACCAGTTTTGCAGACGAGCGTACATAAAAATACGCTCGATTGGAAACGTGATCCCGTCGAAGGTTCCGCTTTATGACAAGCACACGTGTCATATTAAATCACTGTATTTCCTCATTCACAACATCTCTTACTAAAAGGCAGGAAAACGGTATTCAATATAGGCTCTATAAACCTACACAAATATACGATGAACTGTGCTTATTACTGTTGGGGGGGTAATAATGAAAAATGTTATTTCTTCTACATTTTAAGGAGTTTCGGTTTCGCATGTTGCGCAGAACAACAAACCTGAGTGACTCCCTTTACAGGCTGTTTCCTCCTCCTCCAGTTCATCAGACACCAGTCAAAGAAGGAAAACAAAGAGGAAAACAACACGGAGAAAATAGGACAAGACTCGCTTTATAGCCATGTAAGTTACTTACTTCCTGGTTTGCTTCTTTGCAAATACATTTGTTCATCACCTTTCCCTATTGCCTATTTGCCTATTTTCTCCATAATAAGGTGGTTATGTTTTGTCACTCATTTTAACAGATTGGTTGGAGGAAATATTAGTTTTTTTATCTTTGATTTTATTTTAGAGGCATCATAAAAGATGTTTAAAATATATATTACAGTAGGCTGCACGTTATATTCACATTGTTTTATAACTTTTTATTCATAATTTACATGTTTCAATGTGTTAATTGTCTAAAAAAAAAAAAAAATAGGATAGGGATAGGGTGACAAGATCCCAACAAACCAAACTTGGGACGAAGAGTGTGTTAGTGTGGGACAAAAAGTATGTTAATGTGGGACAAAGAGTGTGTTAATGTGGGACAAAGAGTGTGTTAATGTGGGACAAAGAGTATGTTAGTGTATATGTTAATGTGGGACAAAGAGTGTGTTAATGTGGGACAAAGAGTATGTTAGTGTGTATGTTAATGTGGGACAAAGAGTGTGTTAATGTGGGACAAAGAGTATGTTAGTGTATATGTTAATGTGGGACAAAGAGTGTGTTAATGTGGGACAAAGAGTATGTTAGTGTGGGACAAAGAGTATGTTAGTGTGTATGTTAATGTGGGACAAAGAGTGTGTTAATGTGGGACAAAGAGTATGTTAGTGTATATGTTAATGTGGGACAAAGAGTGTGTTAATGTGGGACAAAGAGTATGTTAGTGTGGGACAAAGAGTATGTTAGTGTATATGTTAATGTCGGACAAAGAGTAAAAATGTGGGACAAAGAGTAAAAATGTGGGACAAAGAGTATGTTAGTGTGGGACAAAGAGTATGTTAGTGTGGGACAAAGAGTATGTTAGTGTGGGACAAAGAGTATGTTAGTGTGGGACAAAGAGTGTGTTAATGTGGGACAAAGAGTGTGTTAATGTGGGACAAAGAGTATGTTAGTGTATATGTTAATGTCGGACAAAGAGTAAAAATGTGGGACAAAGAGTAAAAATGTGGGACAAAGAGTATGTTAGTGTGTATGTTAATGTGGGACAAAGAGTATGTTAGTGTGTATGTTAATGTGGGACAAAGAGTGTGTTAATGTGGGACAAAGAGTATGTTAGTGTATATGTTAATGTCGGACAAAGAGTAAAAATGTGGGACAAAGAGTAAAAATGTGGGACAAAGAGTATGTTAGTGTGGGACAAAGATATGTTAATGTGGGACAAAGAGTATGTCAATGTGGGACAAAGAGTATGTTAGTTTGGGACAAATAGTATGTTAGTGTGGGACAAAAAGTATGTTAGTGTGGGACAAAGAGTATGTTAATGTGGGACAAAGAGTATGTCAATGTGGGACAAATAGTATGTTAGTGTGGGACAAAGATATGTTAATGTGGGACAAAGAGTATGTCAATGTGGGACAAAGAGTATGTTAGTGTATATGTTAATGTGGGACAAAGAGTGTGTTAATGTGGGACAAAGAGTATGTTAGTGTGGGACAAAGAGTATGTTAGTGTATATGTTAATGTCGGACAAAGAGTAAAAATGTGGGACAAAGAGTAAAAATGTGGGACAAAGAGTATGTTAGTGTGGGACAAAGAGTATGTTAGTGTGGGACAAAGAGTATGTTAGTGTGGGACAAAGAGTATGTTAGTGTGGGACAAAGAGTGTGTTAATGTGGGACAAAGAGTGTGTTAATGTGGGACAAAGAGTATGTTAGTGTATATGTTAATGTCGGACAAAGAGTAAAAATGTGGGACAAAGAGTAAAAATGTGGGACAAAGAGTATGTTAGTGTGTATGTTAATGTGGGACAAAGAGTATGTTAGTGTGTATGTTAATGTGGGACAAAGAGTGTGTTAATGTGGGACAAAGAGTATGTTAGTGTATATGTTAATGTCGGACAAAGAGTAAAAATGTGGGACAAAGAGTAAAAATGTGGGACAAAGAGTATGTTAGTGTGGGACAAAGATATGTTAATGTGGGACAAAGAGTATGTCAATGTGGGACAAAGAGTATGTTAGTTTGGGACAAATAGTATGTTAGTGTGGGACAAAAAGTATGTTAGTGTGGGACAAAGAGTATGTTAATGTGGGACAAAGAGTATGTCAATGTGGGACAAATAGTATGTTAGTGTGGGACAAAGATATGTTAATGTGGGACAAAGAGTATGTCAATGTGGGACAAAGAGTATGTTAGTTTGGGACAAATAGTATGTTAATGTGGGACAAAAAGTATGTTAATGTGGGACAAAGAGTATGTCAATGTGGGACAAATAGTATGTTAGTGTGGGACAAAGAGTATGTTAATATAAGACAAAAAGTATGTTAGTGTGGGACAACGAGTATGTTAATGTGGGAAAACAAGAAGGATTACTGTGGGACAAAGAGTAGGTTAGTGTGGGACAAAGAGTGGGTTAGTGTGGGACAATGTGGGACACGTTACGAAGGCTGAGAGGTAGTCTACAATTTTGATATGTCTATCAAACCTAAGTAATAAACATTTCTATTCTGCTCCTCATCTTGTAACATCTCTATGCTTTGCCTGAATACATCTATAGATCGACACATCTCTTTTTGAGCCACACGTTTCTTGTGAGACTCACATGAACTGTGTCGCTTCATGTCATGTTCCCCCTGTGTGAAATTGAAAAATAACTCGCAAATTTCACTAAAAATCTCTGAGAATCGCCTTCCACCGGCTCATAAATACTTATAAGTAGTTTCACAGTCTTAGTTGTAGCTGCTCTTCCTTTTCTTTGTGGTAGTTTCCATCATATTCCACCTAAATCTGCAGAGCTTGTGACTTTGCAGTGACTCGCAATTTGTGTAACATAGCAAAGACGGTGAAGTTTTAACCTGCACTTGACCCACGTGTGCTCAGTTTGACAGGAAACCCAGCCCCGTGATGACAGCCTTCCCTGCTTTCTTCACAGCCACTGGATAAAAGCCAGATTTTTAAAAAAGCGTCTGTCCTGCAGTGGTTTGATTTTTGAAAACTAGAGCCAATGAAAATGTGGGACATTGTCTCAATATGTGGGACGTGGGACAAGAGATAAAAATGCTGTGCAGTCCCTTGTAAAGTGGGACACCTAGATAGGCTTCCACAACACAGACACAGGCACTTAAATACAGGATGCTGGTGTTTCAAAAACAAAAGATTGATACACTTGAACTATCATTGTTTAAATAGTTATTTTCTTTAAGAAACAAAACACGTATCTCAACATCTACATACTGACTTACACAAACAGGATTAGCCGGTATAACAGTCTCATGCAGGGCGTGTCTCCGTCCAAAACCACATGTGTAAGCGGTGAAATATTTACACACTGACAATTTTGACAGACAGGTATTGTCATCCATTGTATCCACTGATGTTCGATCTCCGGATAAGATAATCCTTTGTTGGTCCAGCACCATTTATAGCCTGCCACTGGGTTGTGCCATCGAAGTCCCTCCTCCTGTTGTCATTTCCCCTGAAATACTCAATCCTGCTCTCGCTCTCATTTATATTCCCTCTTCTCTCCTGTCAGATAGTGTCTTTGGCGGATTGCCTGTCGGGAAAACTGATAATACAAGCAGAGACACAACTTGACTTTCAGGTAAAATAAAATCACTTTGTGCTTTTATGTAGTGTTTGGTTGTAATGAAAAACTGTGAACTTTTGGGCCTCAGTGGCACCAGGTGGAGAGCAGCTGATTAACATTTGGTCTCTGAACGAATTGTACATAGACATTTTGTTGTTGTAATTTGATTGGTAGACATATGTGCATATGGTATACTGTATATGATAAGTGTAACACATTAGCCATCAGTGGTACATTGTTTTTATCTCTGTCAGCTCTTTCCCTCAGTACAACCAACTGACACAACATACATCTAGGTGCATCTTACATCTGACTTACATCTTTTTTGCTATTCTGCTCTCCCTCCTCTTCATTCAACCTTCAGATCATCGATCCTTTTCACCATGGCCAACCAGCCAATCCATAACCACCATGAAAAGGCTTACATGTCCCTGATGAGAGGCTTGAAAGAGCTGGACTTCCGTAGCCCCTGTGTTCCCAGTGACCTGGTGCTGATTGGAGACCATGCCTTTCCTTTAGCAATGAACAGCCGAGGCCAGGTCCTGATGGCAGCCTCTCTGTACGGCCGTGGAAGGATCGTGGTCCTGGGTCATGAGGGCTACCTGACCGCCTTTCCTGCTCTGGTAGAGAACGCTCTGACCTGGCTGAGAGGAGATGGATCTGACAACCTGTCTGTGGGGATCCACAATAACGTCAAGGCAGTCGCTGACAACCTCAGCAAATCCAGCTTCCAGGTAACAGTTGTGGGGGGCTTTAGTCACAATCAGAGTGTTGGTGTGTATGTGACAAATGCCTACAGCGTGGGTCCAGACGTGAAGGACCTGGTGGCGTTTCTGAAAGCTGGAGGAGGAGTGCTGATAGCGGGGCAGGCGTGGAGCTGGGCTGGATCGAACCCTAAGGTCAACACGCTGCTTCACTTTGTAGGGAACAAGGTGTCTGGTGTGGCAGGGATCTACTTCTCTGACCATCACGGTGAGAAAGAGTGCGTGCCGGTCTACCCAACGATCCCATCCTCCTGGATGGCTGTAGTGTAAGTGTATACTCTACTTCTCTTTTATTGCAAAGTTTAATCTGAAACACCATCTAGTATATAATATGTAAGGGATAATGTACAGCGAGCCGGTCATTGTTGTGAAATGATGCCGCACCCCGACGCGACGCGGCTGAGATTGACATCAAGTCAATCTTATCCGTTTTTTTCCACAGTAACTGACGACCCAGAGATACCACGTGATACCAACGTTGTTTTACTATCAGCTCACAAGCTTTGTTAGAATTGGGAATCCAATGTCAGATATCTTCCATAGAGATAAACAAAACATTTTTGAAATGATTAATTCACAATCATAATCATTTTTTCTTTTATTCGGCACCTTTTTAAAGGCTCTGTGGATATATTATTTTTTTAAAAGATATTTGTCTACATAAAAATGTTATCAATAACTTTAAGAGGTTAAGAAAAAAAAGATTTTAAAAATGTGGTTGATACTCTTAATCGACAGACTTACCCACATAGTTGGCATCTCTCTCTCTCTCTCTCCTCTTCTCCCTTTCAAATACAGAATCGGAAAGGATTTTGAGGACGACTTGGAGTTCTTACTCCAGGGGGTTTCAGACTTTGACCTCCAGGGTGGGACAGTAGCTTCTGAGGTTCTGGTCCACGGCCCGCTAGCCTTTCCCATCGGGACCACGAGCACTGGACAGGCATTCCTGGCAGGAGCCTACTATGGGCAGGGACGAGTCATTGTGATCTCACATGAAGGACTTCTGGGACGAGAGGTAGAGTTCACAGTAATCTCACTCCTTTTTTAATTTCTGCCTTCATAAGTCAAATTGAGCACATGATGAGAATCAGCTCATGTAGTCTACATTTAAAAGGTATTAGAGCTGCAACGATGATTGCTCGACTAATCGATTAGTCTATTGACAGAAAAATAATAATCGCAAACTATTTTGCTAATCTTTAAATTTAATTTGGGTAACACCTCATTTTACAGGTTCCGCAAATTTCATGGTAATTAGGTGATAATTAGCAAGTAACCTATTTAAAATTACCCCAATATTTACCTGAACATTTATAAAAAATTACTTTATTATAAACATTATTTAATAATTATATTCCATTCTTTCCCAATAGCTTAATTAGCTGTAATTTATTTAATACATTTTCAGGAAAAGAATACAAAGTTAATTGAAATGCTGTATTTCCATGCCTGATGATAAATAGATAATAATTAGCAAATAACTTCTTTGAAATTTCTTTAAAAAACTCCTTGAATCATTACATCAGCTACCAGGTTACATTTGTGTAGACAATAAGTCACACAATAGTGAGATTTTCGCCTGATCAGAAGAGTCTTCTATTAGTTTTGGTTTTCCACCTCCCTTCTAAAGCCTACTTACTAATTATCACCTAATTTCCATGAAATTTGCGAACCTGTAAAATGAAGTGTTACCGTAATTTGTCATGCAAAAATGACAGCTATTTTCAGCCTCTCAAATATATCATATTAGATTATTAAAGCGAATATTCAAATTCAAATTCAAATATATATACAATAATTCAAATATATATAAATGTACATTGTCAACGTCTTTCTAAGTTTACTATCAGTCACGGTGGCAGAGTACCTGACCACCGTGTACTCTCTGTTTAGGGTCAAATAGAATTCTAATTTACTTTGTGATTTGGTGGTTTCGTTCCAATATTTTATATAATTTTCTTTTTGTTTTGAGATGATTTGGTTTGGATTGTTTCAGATAGTTTAAAGTGAATATCTTTGGGTTTTAGACTGACAAAACAAGACATTTAAAAACATCACCATGGACTTTAAGAAACTGGGATGGACATTTTTTTACTATTTTCTGACATTTTATAGACGAAACCAATTAATCGATTAATCTAGAAAATAATCGCCATATTAATCGATAATGAAAATTAGCGGCTGCCTTAAAAGGTAGAAAAGATAGATAGTATATGACCTCATTTAGACAGTAAATCTGATTACTTTGCCTATTTATTTTGTTTAGATATTAACTTCTCGCCACCAACAGTTGGATGTCTTCAGTGTGCTAAATAATGAGATGAAGAAATCTTTTTATGTGATTAACAAACCTCTGCCTTTCTTGTAATATCTTCCTTTACCGCAGACACTGGCTCCGTTTTGGAAGAATGCCATTCACTGGCTGGATGAAGGTCGGCAGGGGGTCGTTGGTGTAGCGCCAAATGTTAAAATCAATGTTCTCAGCAACTGCGGGTTACGGTGTGAGAAGACAGACTTCAGGGAAGACCTGAGTGTGCACGTGTGTAACGCGTACAGCGATAAACATGCGGAGAAAATCCGAGAGTTTGTGGCAGAGGGAGGAGGCCTGCTAATTGGTGGACACGCCTGGTACTGGAAACAGACACACAACGGGCAAAACGAATTAACAGATTTTGCAGGTATGATAATACACCACCAGTGCCCTGTTTATCCCGTGATAATATATGTGCATGTGAAGCGTATTTCAAGTACTACAGGTACATCCCCACACAATGAATTCCACATTGTTAAGTGAGAAACACATTTGCAGTAATAAAAGCAGTATTTAGTACAGGATGATACACAGAAATAAAGGAAGAGGTATAGTATGGGGTTCAAAATATAGCTTATAAAATGGGCTGCTGCACAGACATGTTCAAAACAAACAGACCCTGGCAAACATGTAACTCAGGCTCAGGAACAATCAGGACACGGAGGATTTTCCAGGTTCTACAGAATCACTACATGGATGTACATACAAATAAAGCACAGGGAAACCAAGTAGGGGACTAAAGTTGGATAAATTCAACTGCCTGAGATAAACATGGAAATATGCTTCTAAGAAAACAATGGACTGAATTAGTGCAGGGGTGTCAGGCTAAATGACTATAAACACATTTTTTTATCTGTTGCAAATGTACCTTTAAGGGAGATTTGTCAAGTGTGTCCCATCCATCGTCCCTGACTTCCCATCCTTATGGTGTTTCACGCTATCTATACTACAGCGCCTGACTTCCACTTCTGCTCCTGTCATAATTACTACGGCCGCTAGAGGTCGCTGTCGTGTTCTTTTATTCCTTCTTTCGGTGATCTACCACGTGAATAGATGATACAACCTACTAGTGGGCGTAGTAGCCCCCCTATTGACCCATATCTATGGGGCTTATAGCGACTGATAACGCCTATTTAACAACAACAGTCTAATCGGCTGGTAAAGAAAGAGGAGAGTGGTCTGCAAAAGGCCCAGGAACTAGTGATGTTTTTGGGTTCAGGCTGTTTATGTGAAAATTGTTCTGTCTTTCAGGGAATAAGATCCTGAACCCGATGGGCTTGAGCCTGTTGGGGACAACAGTCAGTGCGGGTTTACACAAGGCCCCTGTGCCCAGCCAGGCCGTCAAAGATACCTACCACTTCCGCCACCTTCTGCACCGCTTCGCCGGTCATGTCACCCAGGGGAAGAAACTTAGCAAGCATGAGGAGGAAGGCCTTAAAAAGCTGGGCCATGACTGTGCCACCTACTTGCACATGGAGGCTTATGACTGCCCCTCCTATACACAGGTTGTGTCCACTCTCACTGACATCGTGATGAAGTCAGGCATGCCTCAGGTGAGACAAAAATAACATGAAAGCTCATTCCAATATAATGCTACAAAGCTGACATCCAGTCAGACGTGTTACAGGAACGTCTTTGATCATTCACTTTCTCTCAAGGTGTGTGACAGCTGTCCTGTGAAGTGTCCCAAAGACCACCTACTCCTCAATGTGGGGCCCGAGGTGTATAAGGTTTGCCCAAATCCTGATGCCCTCCTGCCCTACCTCATCAAGGATAACCCCTTGATGCCAGTCGTCTATAACCACAAGATCCAGATTAATGTTGACACAGCAGGTCAGACCTCACTCTTGTGAACTGCTTCAAGTTAGACCTACAGAATGTGCACACTTGTGATTCATTGTTTTTCACTGACATAATTTGTGTGCACAACTGAATTCAATATGTTGCAGTAATGTTTGTATCATTACATTGCATTAATCTACAGACCTCACTGTTAAGACGGTGAAATGTAAATGTAAAATATTATACATGTAAATGAGTATGAGTATAATCTTTGCTGCTGCTGTGTGTGTGTGTGTGTGTGTCAGGAGGGGATGAGTGGATCAGTACAGGTCTCTATCTCTCTCCTGGAATGAAGACCTACGTTGCCATGCCAGCAGCGACTGTCAACAAGGGATGGAAGGTGCGAAATGGAGTTTATTGTGATTCTGTTAATGTTGTGCCCCCCGGGCGGAGTTTCAGCCCATCCCAGGTATAGATCAGACCGGCGTCGTGTCATTACCAAAGCCGCGCCCCCTCCTTGGGGTAAGAAATGCTCTGTCACATATGGAGAGAAACAGGAAAATGCAGAAAAGCTGGTGTATAGCGGATTAACTGAGGCTTTCACAGCTAAATTGAAGCACATACGATACATGAATATTCACTGTCAGTGTGGTAAATCGCTGAATGATGCTTTGACAGTTACTACTGATATGGTTAAATGCAGAGGTCAAATTTCATGTGTGTACCTGTATGTGTATGACGGATCTAATACGTTGATAAGTTGAAGGGTTAAACAACACAATCAGTACATAGAATGAAAAGGACTACCGGTATATGTTGGGTTCCAGTCATTTTTATCGCTTTGTTTTCATCCCAAGGGGAGCGTGGGCCAAACGTAGACCTTTGTTACAAGACTATCGACAGTGGTGGGATGTAACAACGTACGATGTACTCAAGTACTAGCTCTTAAGTAAAAATTTAAGGTACTTGTACTTTACTTGAGTATTTCCATTTTATGCTACTTTATAGTTCTACTCCACTGCATTCAGAGGGAAATATTATACTTCTCTACCCCACTGCATTTATCTGACAGCTTTAGTTACACTTCACAGATTACAATGTTTACCCTTCCAGTCCAGTGGAAACTAGACAGTGCTGTGTAGTTGTTTGTAGGTCTAGTTTTACTCATGGCAGACCTACCAAGTGCAAGATGAAGTTTCCATGTATCCACCCAAACTCAAATACATTTTAATTTGTGAAACTTTATTAGATAGTGTTCATGGGGTTGAACTCAGTTAATCCCCTGCAGAGGCATCAGGCCCAACCCCCAACATCGAAGCTAACCTTACCCCATGGCTGCAGCAAAATTAAGAGAAGGAAACTGCTTTGTGGCAGATAGTACAAGTCATTCAGTCTTTGAATGTACTGCGGTCATTACCATAAACACCCACTTATTTATAGTACAAACTAAACTTACAATCAATATGTCTTCCTCAGGTCCAGATAGGTTGTCAAACAGACTACCTGAAGGCTGGAGAGTTGAAGAGAGCGCCGTGTGTTCATGAGCGATATCCTGTAACCTCAGAGATGATGCAGGTGTCGTATCTGTGGGGGGGACTCATCTACCTGGTGGCTCCACCCAACACACAACTGGAGGGGGTGGAGGCCACGGTGCAGATGGCTGTACCTGCACCTTACTATAAATCTGGTGAGTCAGTGGTGGGTGAAACTGTGGTATCTATGTCTGCTGATGTGTGGGGGTAAATGGTGTAGTATATAGGGTGTGTAACGATGAATATTGTTTTGGGATCCATGTATGTATTTTGAATACATTCATCCCTTTTCTTCTCTTCAGGTGTGACAACAGCAGCTGATTGGTCGCTGCTGCGCACAGCTCCTTCACCCTGGGCAGAGCTGGAGTTTGACAACATCATCCTCACTGTACCGTCAGTCGCTGTTCGAGACCTGGATCGCCCCGATCTGTTGGCAGCACTTTGGGATGAGCTGATGAGGGGCATCGCTGATCTGGCTGTCAAACCACATAAATTTCCTCGCAAAGAACGCTTTGTAGCAGATGTGCAGATTTCCCATGGTACGTGTGTTTGGCTTGGACACTGTATGCCTGTTTAAATTTTTTTAAACTTGGTACACTTGAACAGTTTGGGGCCCTGAACATTTTCAGATATGGAGCCATCACAAAAACGCCTCGTGGCAGCCATGGCGGACATTTCACTCCCCAACATAACCAAATTATGTATTTTGCATCATATCTCCTTAACCAAACATGATGACACAGAAAAGGTGATGTCTACCGCTATGTTTTGATGGCCAGTGTTTACAATGATACCATTCACAACATCATAAACTGTTCAGGTGAATAGTTTATCGTGAATTCAGTGATGTTGTATTAAGCAAATCACAGTATCTGAGAACCTAGGCTAGACTTTATAACTTCATGTCTGTTGCATGTAAAAGCTTAACCCTTTTATTCACTATCCCCCGACAATACAGTGACTGTGAAGAGTTTAACAATGTTCAATATGACCATAACCATAATATATAATGTTTCTCTACCATAGATATGAAACCCTGAAGATTTGTTGCTATAACACCGTTTGTTTTTCTGATTTTGGCTCCATCCAGGTTGGATGCATGCAGGTTATCCTATCATGGCACAAAAAGCCACAGCAGCTGACCTGGTCAATGCTGACGGTGCTAGGAAAAAAGGCATATGGGGGTTCATCCATGAACTGGGACACAACCAACAGAGAGGCTGCTGGGAGTTCCCACCACACACCACAGAGTGTACCTGCAACCTGTGGTCGGTGTATGTGCATGAAGAGGTGCTGGGGATCGACAGAGCAAAGGTGGAGTAAAGTCTTAAGATGTGACACGTTTTCATATCAATAGACGTCACAAACGTCTTTGTTGAGAAAAGTATTTGGCTTTTCACTTGGATCACATTGTTTAACTATCATTTCATCTTGTTCAATGCAGGCTCATCCAGCTATGGCTTCAGAAAAGCGAAAAGGTCGAGCTCAGGAGTATGTTAAGGGGGGCAGGAAACTCAGCGACTGGAGCATGTGGGTGGCCTTGGAGACATACATGCAGGTGAGAGAGAATCACTAGCTTCCCTAGGTACGTTAACAATAAGGGGGTTTCTGAGCCGTTTCCAAAACAGAAGTGCTCGCCATCCAATCATTGAAAAATGCAATTCTTGCAGAAATCTCCAAATGTCAAAGCTGTTTGAAACCTTTTCTATGGTGTTCCTCAAGGTCTTTGTGTCTTGATGTGATGTTTTGGAGGAATCTTTGATTATTTTTATCAATTCTCGAGCGGTAAAAAATGGGTTAAATTTAGCAACAAATCTGTGTAACAAATGGTATCAACCCAAAAATTGCTGCAACAACTTATGAGACATAAAAGAGCATAGGGATGACCATCATATACCTCCATCATAATGTTCTATACACTTTTACAACTTATTTTATGTTTTTCATGTTTATTACAGATTTATGACAAGAACAATTTGACACACAGTGCTGAGCTGAATCTCAAATTAATCTTCAGGTTCCCAGCTTTCAGATGATGTACACCACTTCTATGTGACATATAGTGTTGACCTGCTATCTCCCCCTAAAGACCCCCTGTACCCCCCAAAAAAGATTAAAAAAAAAAAAAAGAAAAGTCTATTGTGGGTCTCAGATGTTTAAAGCCCAATTTTGACGTTATTAATAGTCCTGTTCACATTTTCCTCGACCTCTGCCTCCTTCCATGCAGCTCCAGGATAAGTTTGGCTGGGATGCCTTTAAGAAGGTGTTTGGTGCCTACCACAAGATGACCAACTTTCCAAATAACAACGACGGAAAGATGAACCTGTATGCTGAGACTTTCTCCCAGACTGTGGGGATGAACCTGGCTGGGTTCTTTAAGGCCTGGGGCTGGCCCATAGAAACAGCCACTGAGGAGAAACTCTCCAACCTGCCTCCCTGGAGTGACCACCCCATGGTCCAGTATGGCTGAACTTCTACTGATTTAAAAAGTGCGGAGTGATGGGTTCAATGAGTACCATATTCCTGACATTGAGTATTTATTGGGCAATTCAATTAACTGACTTTCTTTCCTTTGTTGTTGTGTTTTTACCATATTTATTTAAATATTTTTAAAAAGAGACAGGAGTTACATAGTTGACCATATACTATATATAGTTAGAAAAATCTCTCCTCCCTTACTGCTATCTCCGCTAGCTGTTTTGCAAGGACTCGGTCGCTGCATCCTGGACTTAGTGCCGTCTAAGAGGATTGAGTTTGTAGCATATACATTGAATAAAAAACAGTAGGCTTCCAAATCCAAAAAAAAGAAAAGTCTCAGAGGAAAATAGAGAATTTAATAGTGCGTGGACAGATTTGTTTGCTTTCTGTGGCGAGAAATTGGCAAACAACAAAAAAAGTAATTGAAAGACATTTCTAGAACAAGCACACTGCATTTGCTGAAAAGACAGCAGGAGCTCAGGACTATCCTTCAATGTCCTGCCATTCATTTGCACTTGGGTCCTCACTGCATTCATGACAAGGCTCAAATATGTTTTGCTGCTCCAGACAGATTTTTTTTGGCCAAAAATGTCTCTTTTGATAGTAAAGGTTGCCGACCTCTGATTTAAAGACATACAAACAAGCGAGAGTGTTGAAATGCAGCATTAATGCCTCCGCTGCGGTCTGCTCTCACATGTAGCTGCTTCATATCTGCCTCATTCCTCCTGTCTCTAGTACTTAACACTAGCACTGTTACCTGTGCTGTACACATTAGGAAGTTATCTGATTTCACAGTATTAGTTCAAATACTTTATAGGAAGAAAAATGGATTATCTTTAAGGCTTATAATAACACTATTTCTCTTATGGATGTGTGAATGTGTATTGTGTGAATTAGTAAGCTGCATCTTTCCCCGGTACATCATTTGCTCTAATGCTCCATCTTAATATTATTCAGTAACGATAGTCATGCTTTATAAGATGTCACATGTCTTTAACTTCACTACAATATTTGCCTTTATTGTCAATGGAAAAGACTCTAATAAACATTTAATTCTCCTCTCTGCGAACTTATTTGTATTCATTTGTTTGTTCTTGAATGAGGAGGTAAGTAAGGGATGCATTGGTGTAAAATACATGGTCAAATACACCATATGGCATAGACTAGTACATAGACTACTGTAGTACTACCACTGTGCTCCAAGACAGGAAGAGCAAGTTGTTATCAGCCGCCTCAGCGACGCTGGTGATGTTTTCACCGTGTGAACCTGTGTGTGTGTGTGAGAGTCATCATGGGAAAATGTATTCCTGGAGACACTGACTGGAACTACCACACAGATGGTTTTGAGTACTTTGCCAGGTGTTTATATGTCTTTATTACACAGCTGTGTTGAATACTTGATTCTGATTGGTCAGTCACGGCGTTCTGCTGTCTGTAATTTCTCTATAACAGACCGTTGCTATGGGCGCAGCCCCTATGTCGGACTCTGGCGGACCGTTTCTGTGTGAAAATATTGGTTTCTTCAGTAAATAGCCGTGTAATTAGCGGGATAATGTACAGCTAGCGGGTCATTGCTGTGAAGGAATCCCCTTCAGGGCGATGCCGCACCCTAATGCGGAGTGGAGGGGTTGACCCCGATACGAAGCCTGGGGTCCACCCTCGGGCATTCTTTCACAACAATGAACAGTAGCACTGTACATTATCCCCTTACGTGGACACTGATGCAAGATGCAATCATGAAACTTTACAGATGTGTAGTTGAGGTCAAATGAAGGTCGACTTCAAAGATGGACGTGGTCCGCGCAAGGGTTGTGGAAGAAGGAGTGTCGTTGCTTGGTGTCGTGGTTGGTGTGATATTCCATCGCAAGATTGGTCTCTAGTTCTTCTTGTTTTGAGTGTTTTATGCGCTTTGTTTCCCTGTTTTTTTCCTTTGTATTTGTTTATAGTGCATTGCAAATAGTGCAATATAAGTGATCAATGTGAAGACAAACATAAAACATACGACACTGCAAAAGACAAGCCGGAGAAGTAGACTCAAACTAACCAAAACAAGAGACTCTAACATTGAGCTTTAGAATTTGGGTTCATTCTTTAAAGTCTTTTTAATTATTATCCACAAGATGAATTTACATATAATAAGGCAATCATTACAATTACAAAGTTATCCTCAAAAATTAGCAGATATCACATTAGACATGAAACATTTACACAGACAATAAAAAAGTCAATAAATCAAAAGTAAGCAGAATAAATCATTAAATCATAACATAACATGAAGATGGGCGGGGTCTTAAAGAATTTGCCTTATGAATAAAGAATTTGGCTAAAATTAGTAAAACATTCATCATTAGGTCCAGCTTTTTGTCTTCAAATAAAACACCAAAAATAATACTATTATGCTCAATAGCAGGCATTGCTGTGGATTTGCTCTTGAGGGAGTTAGAAAACTCTCTCCTCCCATACTGCTATCTCCGCTAGCTGTTTTGCAAGGGCACTGTCACGGCTCTGGCCTTGACTCCAGTAGTTTTCCGGTGTTCTGCTTCCCCTGGGTCTCCCCCTCCCCTGCCTGTGGGTGTGGCAGGGGCGCGGCTTCCTCATCAGGCACCTGGTCTCACTCTCCACTCTGCACTCTGCACCTGTCAACAATCACCTAATCAACCCACAGTACAAGAACACCAGCTTTCCTGCCAGTCCTCGCCAGATTTTTCTGCCTACCAGTTGTGCCAGCCTCCCATCGAGCCATCCTCACGCCGCCTCAGCTCATTCCTCCAGCCACTCCACCCTGCTCAGCAGCCTGCCTGTCCCCTGCCTTCTCCAGCACCCTCACCACCTTTATTATAATAAATCCACCTGCTTTTCAACCACCATCCAGCTGTGTCTGTGTCTGCATCTGGGTCCTAACCAACAGCCCTCACAGGCACAGTCACTACATCCTGGACTTAGCGTCGTCTGAGAGGCTT
Organism: Sebastes umbrosus; assembly: GCF_015220745.1. Lineage (NCBI taxonomy): Eukaryota > Metazoa > Chordata > Actinopteri > Perciformes > Sebastidae > Sebastes > Sebastes umbrosus. Next base: position 28,883,445 of record NC_051275.1, read on the forward strand.
GAGATTGGTTTAAAGAAATGCAAACAAGCCAAGTGTTGAAATGCAGCATTCATACCTCCGCTGCGTTCAACTCTCACATGTAACTGCTTCATATCTGCCTCAATCCACCATCTCAGTCCTTATCACTTAGCACTAGCTCTGTAACAGTCTTGACCAGTCTCAAGACCACGTTTTGAAGGTATCGGTCTCGGAATTGACTGTATTTTTACTCGGTCTTGGACAAAGAGGGTTTTATTTCAAGACTGGTCAAGACCACAACTGTGGGGATATCACTAAATTGTCTGCGCAATGTTATCATCATTACTGTGGTTTGTTACTGTTAACGGCCGTCAAGCCTCCCTGCCACCCTTCACACACTCTAAGAAAATGAACACAGGAGACAGGAGAAGAAGCTGTGGCTGTCTGGGAGGAGATGTCGGCTAAATCTTCGGTAATAAAATGTGGCTACCTAAAATAACAGCAGTACTGGCACTGGTCTGGTTTTGGTTTTGACTTGGTCTCAGTTTAGGTGGTCTTGACTACAACACTGTCATATGGAACTAAATACATGTTGTAAAACAGCTCAATTACCTTTTTAAATCAGTAGAGTACACAGTAATATGGTGGTTGGTGTCAAACAGTGTAAGAAGAGTTGTAGTACATAGACTACTGTAGTACTACTACTATGCTTCAAGATAGGAACAGCAGGTTTTTGTGTGTTTGGACAGGAAGAGCAGGTTTTTTTTGTCATCATGGCAAAATATGTTCCTGGAGACACTGACTGTAGCAGGAACTACCGCACAGGTGGTTTTGAGTACTTTTGCCAGTTGTTTATATGTCTGTGGACAGATTGTGTCACTGCGATAGCATCACAATCGTGCAAAATGCAGTCACGAAACTTTTACAGGTGTGTAATTGAGATCAAAATGAAGGTTGAGTTCAAAGATGGGCATGGCCCGAGCAAGAGCGCCGGAAGAAGGGGTATAGGAGGTTCTTCTTCTTTTGAGTGTTTTTTGCACTAAAAATAATACTATTATGATCAATCGTAGGCATTGTTGTGGATTTGCTTAGTTAATTAGTTTAGTTTGTATAGTTGATATGTGACCTTTATAGGTTGGACTTCATAAACTAAATCATGGGGTTACTTGATGCTTTGAGTGCTGGGTTGATATCTGACTTGATGCCATGGATTTGGGGATTCTTTTGTGGCGATATCACATTAGAAATGTGTAATGATGTAAGTTTTGTGGGAAATACATAACTGCGACACACCCAACATGTTATCGTTAAAGTGTCAGTAACTACTAATACTGACTGACTGGATGAACAAGATTCATCCTTTGAAGATGCTGTTCTTTGAAGAGTGACCTTTTTGTTAATCCCCTTGTAACTGCAGGCGTTGGGTTGTTCTCGCTGAAGTCCCTCCTCTTATGCCTTTACACTTTCACTTAAATAGTCCCTCCTGCTCTTCTTCTTATTTATATCGACTCTTCTCTTCTGTGTTCTTGGAGGAAAGCCAACTTAACTTCAGGTAAAAACTTCCCTTTTTGCTTTATGTTGTTTTTATTTGTGATGAAAATCAGCAGACTTTTGGTAATTCATACTTTGCTACTGAATTCACTTTTTGTTTCTGAAGTTGAATTTGAGATTTTGTTGTTAGATGATGTGAAAAATGTATTTTTAATCTCTTTCAGCTCTCTTTCTTTTCCCACAGCACAGACACAACATCCATCCTTGTAATTGTTAAACCTGTGCTAACGCAATTTACATTTGAGCACAGCTTTCTTTTCCCATCCACAGTTCTCTTTATCCCATCTTCAGAGCATCGATCCATCTCATCATGTCGAACCAGCCCATCCAAAACCACTATGAAGAGGCCTACGTGTCCCTGATGGAAGGCTTGAAAGACCTGGACATCTGTGGCCCCCATATTCCCAGTGACCTGGTGCTGAATGGCGACAACGCCTTTCCTTTAGTAATGAACAGCCGAGGCCAGGTCCTGATGGCAGCCTCTCTGTACGGCCGTGGAAGGATCGTGGTCCTGGGTCATGAGGGCTACCTGACCGCCTTTCCTGCTCTGGTAGAGAACGCTCTGACCTGGCTGAGAGGAGATGGATCTGACAACCTGTCTGTGGGGATCCACAATGACGTCATGGCAGTCGCTGATAACCTCAGCCAATCCAGCTTCCAGGTCACAGTTGTGGGGTCCTTTAGTGAGAATCAGGGAGTTGGTGTGTATGTGGCAGATGCCTACAGCGTGGGTCCAGACGTTAAGGACCTGGTGGCGTTTCTGAAAGCTGGAGGAGGAGTGCTGATAGCGGGGCAGGCGTGCACCTGGGCTGCAGAGCACCCTGAGTTGTGCACGCTGCTTCAGTTTGAAGGGAACAAGGTCTCTGGTGTGGCAGGGATCTACTTCTCTGAGCATCAGGGTGAGGTAGAGTGCCTGCCTGTCCAACCTCAGATCCCAGCCTCCTGGATGGCTGTAGAGTAAGTGTATATTTTTTATATATATATTTTTTACGAGTTAATAAAAATGTTCTCCTAGGGGAGCTTCGTATAAAAGTGATGAATTACAACCAATATATCCATTATTACAGCCACATACAGCTAGCAGGAAGCTGGCAGAACCAGATATGTTGTTCTCTTTATACATCCATGTCTGATGCACGTTCATAATGATGGATTTGGCTATTAGTTCATTTTACAACTTTTAGGACATAATGATTTAATTGAGGGCTATTTAAAGGGACTGTTTGTAACTTCTTACACGTGTAAGTCAATCCGGGTCGGTGTCCCATGCGCGCTCGCATGTGGCTACGCTGTTCAGACAAGACTCCAACACAAACTACACGAAAGCACCAAAACCACAAAGTTATATCTAGTGAAGCCCGTCTGTTAAACAGTGTTGGCCGCGGTCGGAGGACGCGGGGGAGACCGTAGCTTTGGTCTCCATTGCCGGAGTCTCTGCTGTACTCTGCTCCTCTGCTCCTCTGCCTGCCTGCCTTCACTCAGCTCGCTCCACCTCACGTGCATGCGCGCACACTACACACTGCAGAAGAGTTAGTTTAGCTCTGAGAATATCTAGTGAATATACAGTGGACGTTTGTGCAGAAATAACTGCTGCAGCTCCTCCAGACCAACAGAGGTTTCTCTTGTCTTGTGAAGTGACGGGGCTCCGCAGCGAGAAACGTTATCGTCTCCGACCAAAGCTCTGGTGTCTCCCCTGTTCCCTCCGGCTGCGGTTTGGAGGCTGAGGCAGGAGAAGCCAACACTAGGATCAGCATTGATTCATTCACTTTTTGAAAACAGTCTCTCATATTTGGCATCTCTCTCTCCTCTTCCCCCTTTCAAATTCAGAACCGGTAAGGATTTTGAGGACGACTTGGAGTTCTTACTCCAGGGGGTGTCCGAGTTTGACCTCAGTAGGGCAACAACTTCTGAGATTCTGGTCCACGGCCCACTAGCCTTCCCCATTGGTACCACCGAGGATGGACGAGCGTTCTTGGCAGGAGCCTACTATGGGCAGGGACGGGTTATTGTGATCTCACATGAAGGACTTCTGCAACGAGAGGTGGGGTCTGAATTTGTAATAGTGTTTTCTTTTTTTGTAAATAGTATTTTATTGATTTTTTAAAATAAGTTTTGTCACATTTTGGTCAACAAATCAAATGACTCCTATATGCAAAATAATAATATTTAAAATAAAATAAATAGTATAATAATAATAAATGAAATACGAAAGAAACACAAATCAAATGCATATTCCTACATTAATCTGCACCATGATGTAATCTAATTTACAAGCAACCAATTAATTCTCAGACACATAAAAAGTGTGTATGCGAGTATTGTGTGATGGTGTGTACTTTACTTCAAGATCTGTCCACTTTAATAATGTATTCCAAGTAGTCTCCCCATATGTCTCAGTCCTGTCCTTCAAGCTGAAAGAAATTTGTTCGTATGACGCCACTTTTGCCAAATCTGTGAACTACTCCTGAAAAGAGGTCTCACTTAAATAGTGCTTTCTTTTATATGTGCTTAATCTGCCAATTGTGTTTTCTGTGAACAACATTAACAAACTACTTTCTTTTTTTGATAAACCTTCACAGACACTGGCTCCATTTTGGAACAACGCCATTCGTTGGTTGGATGACGGCCGGAATGGGGTTGTTGGCGTCATTCCTGGTCTCCACAAAGCCCTTGACCTCTTCAGCAAGTCAGAGATTAATTGCGAGAAGACGAACTTCAGGGAAGACCTGAGTGTATTTGTGTGTAACGCGTACAGCGATAAACAGGTGGAGGAAATCCAAAACTTTGTGGCAGAGGGAGGAGGCCTGCTGATTGGTGGACATTGCTGGTACTGGGCACAGACACACCGTAATCTAAACCCAATGAAAGATTTCGCAGGTATGATAATGTGCTGCTGCCAATTTCACACATGATAATATAACATATTTATTTATTTCATATGTAGGGGACCATGTATAATATTAAACAAATGTTACCATTGGACGTATTGTACAGCACTTGTCAAACGACAATATTATTTTCTATGTACACCCTCCACACCGACGGCGGCTAGGCGTGCGTTGGCACTCATTGACAGATGGATGAGAGACTAGTTGTTGAGGTTGAGAAATATCCCGAGCTATGGTTTTTTCCTACCATGGCAAAGGCAAGATGGCATTCAAGGCCACTAGACAGGAAAGTCTGATGATATCATTCTGCATAATAATTAGCCATGTGCTTCTGTTTGTTGCACGGAGAGTAGTATTGTCACGATAGTAGAATTTATAACTTCGATACAATACCTTGATAAATATCAATATTTAAAACCATTTTCGATACCACAGGGAAACATTGACACATGATTGAGGGCATAAAATTTTAGATGTTTGTTAAAAGATAAATAGTGGTGTGTGTGTCCATTTGGAGCACTGCGTTGAGACGCCTTCCGTCACCGGATCTGGTGGAAATGCGCTGTAAAAGTACATGTCCACAGCCTCCATCCTTTTCACGCTTCCCATTCATTGTCTATGAAAGCAGCTGTCCAATGCATTCTGGTAGTGTGGCAGCGCGATTCAAGAGACGGGGTGTCACGTTGGCCGCTCCTCATTTGCATAAAGTTGAGGTCTAGGCTACTTTATGCAAATCAGGGGTATGCGGCACAACTCAACAGATTTAGCAACTGCATGGCTTATTTCTCACTTAAAATGTTTTCAGAAACATTTCGGTGAACTATTGTCGTGATATAAGAGAATAAAGTTTCCAAACGAGCCGCCATGTTTGTTCCGGTTTAAAAACAGGAAGCAGCAGCCAACGAGGGAAAGCGTTCGTCCAGTCAGGTGCCTAGTGCCTAGTGGCAGCCCATCAAGCGCCCAATGCTGGGAAGCGAGGCGATCCCTCGTGATAGAAAACGCCCCTGTCGCCATGTGTCATAATGCAGTGTAAAAATACTCATGATACGCTGCAGCGCGACGCTTCCTATTGGTGCTAGGGGAAGCACTGCGGTGCCTCTGTGTTTTCATGCATTACCATTAAAAGAATATGCACAGACAAGATTGACTAGACACTCTGGTGAAGGCAAATCTAAAAAAAGAAGGTTGACTATTGTTTTATGACATAACAGACCTGCACAAACATAACTGTCAACCCCTATTCATAATGCTTTAAACCATGCAACACATAGATCAAGTCAAGTTTCTTGTCTTTCAGGAAACAAGATCATCAACAAAATGGGCTTGAGCCTGCTGGGGAAGACACTTGGGTCAGGTTCCTACAAGGCCGTCAAAAACACCTACCACTTCCGCCACCTTCTACACCGCTTCGGTGGTCATGTCACCCAGGGGGAGGAGCTTACAGAGCAAGAGGAGGAATGCCTTAAAAAACTGGGTGGGGACTGTACCAGGTACTTGAGCATGAAGGCTCATGACCATCCCTCCTACACACAAGTGGTGTCCTCACTCACCGACATCATCAAGGAGTCGGGCATGCCACAGGTGGGCAGTGAATGACTTTGTGATTGGTGTTAGTTTGTGAGAAAAGAGAAAGGCTTTTCAGTTTGGATATTAGCTGCACGCACTGTGAGCAATCTCTTTTATAATATTCATCATTCATTTTCAAGGTGAGTGACAGCTCCCCTGTGAAGACTCCCAAAGACCACCTACTCCTCAGTGTGGGGACAGATGTATATAAGGTTTGCCCAGATCCTGATGCCCTCCTGCCTTACTTCATCAAGGACATCCCCGTGATGCCAGTGGTCTATAACCACAAGGTCAAGATTAATGCTGACACAGCAGGTCAGACCTCACTCTTGTCGACAAATGCATGATGCAATTATAATTATAAGTAATATACTGTATTTGCATAACTGTGATTTTTCCGTTGGCATAATTTGTGTGCACAACTGAATATATATTGCAGTAATTTTTGTGCTTTTGCATTGCAATAATATGCTGATATTGTGTGTGTATGTGTGTCAGGAGCAGCGGAGTGGATGAGTACAGGTCTCTACCTCTCACCTGGTATGAAGACTGACATTGTCGTGCCAGCAGAGATTGTCAGCAAAGGATGGAAGGTGCAGTTCATAAAATCAAGTCAGAGTTATTAAGGTCAAGTGAGATACTGAAGATAGAAGGCTGAAATGGGTTACGTTTCAATCGCTCACCGATTGTTATCGTCCGAAGTCCAAAAGTCAAAATTTATTGAAAAAAGAGAGAAAATCCATCTGACAGAATATTCTGCTTCCGTTTATGATGAATATATTGATTTTTGACCCATTCCCGTCAAAATTTGAGTCGGATTCAGAGTTTTGTATCGATATAGCCATATCTAGGACACGTATCGGTTAGATTTTACACCCCTATTGTCTATCTATCTAGCCAGCCAGCCAGCTGTACATCGTTTGACTCATACATGTAACTATAGAACAAAGTATACTGTACTTTTCATGCAGTCATTCATAAAGCAGCAACACATATTCCATGTCTTTCTCAGATCCAGATAGGCTGTCAAACAGACTACCTGAGGTTTCAAGTGTTGAAGAGAGCACCGCGTGTTCATATGCGATTCCCTGTAACCTCAGAGAAGATACAGGTGTCGAACCTGTGGGGGGGACTCATCTACCTGGTGGCTCCACCCAAAACACATGTGGAGGGGGTGGAGGTCACGGTGGAGATGGCTGTATCTGCACCTTACTATAAATCTGGTGAGTCAGTGGCGGGCGACGCTGGTATATGTGTTTAAGAGTTCTGATACAATGGTGAAGATTTAAAAGCAGAGGCAAGGCAGGTAATGTGAAAGGCAGTTAATTTGGTAGAACGAGTAATAGTCATTGAAAAGACAATACTTTTTTATACTCTACCAATTATGGTGAATGTTGTCAAAGATCAAAACAACACAAATTCAGTTTCCACTGTATACTTCTTTCTTCTCTTCAGGTGAAACAACACTTGCTGATTGGTTGACGCTGCGCACAGCTCCTTCACCCTGGGCAGAGTTTGAGTTTGAAAACGTCATCCTTACTGTACCATCAAACACTGTTCGAGACCTGGATCACCCCGATGAGTTGGCGGTATTCTGGGATAACATAATGAGGGGTGTCGCCGATCTTGCTGCGAAACCACAGAAGTTTTCACGCAAAGAACGTTTTGTAACTGATGTGCAGATTTCTGTCGGTAAGTGAGCTCGGCTGTGGTGCAGTATGTGAATGTTTGCTCAGCAGGAACTTTTGAAATTTAAAAAAAAAATAATGTTGTGGTATTGGCTAAAGATTTTCTCAGTGAAAATTACTTATTGATTGAGAACTTTTACAACAGCACAAGCCAAAAAGTGAGATATGCATTTTTTTTACTTTGCTTTCTTTGGATGCACTTGTATGGCGTTGAGCTCATCACAGTGACCCACCATACATGTCAACTTCTCTTAAAAGGACTGTTTACTCTATCCAGGTTTCATGCATTCTGGTTATCCTATCATGACACACAAGCCAACAGCATCTCAGCTACTCAGCACTGACTCTGCTTGTAAAGACCAGTGGGGGCCTGTCCATGAACTGGGACACAACCAACAGAGAGGCTGCTGGGAGTTCCCACCACACACCACAGAGTGTACCTGCAACCTGTGGTCAGTGTATGTGCACGAAGAGGTGCTGGGGATCGACAGAGCAAAGGTGGAGTAAATCGGTTATATTTTTTTGACAGAACAACTGAGACCAATGACTAGAAAAGCCTGATCTTAACATGTATTGTGACATGTTTTCATATCAATAGAAGTCACAAAACACAACTTGTTTGTTGAGAAAAGTATTTGGCTTTTCCCTTAGATTACATTGTTTAACAATGTTATCATTTAATCTTGTTCTATGCAGGCTCATCCAGCTTTGGCTTTAGCAAAACGAAACAGTCGAGCAGAGAAGTATGTTACGGAGGGCAGGAACCTCCGCACTTGGACCCTTTGGACGGCCCTGGAGACATACTTGCAGGTGAGAGAGAGTTACTGTATATCACATCCTGTAGAGAAACTATATCCTGTAGAGAAACTCTCTATATAGTCAGAGTTGGCTAAACTCTTTGCCCGTTTACAATCGCATTTAGATCTTATTAATATTCCTGTTCACGTTTTCTCGACCTCTGTCTCCGTCCATGTAGCTCCAGGAGAAGTTTGGCTGGGATGCCTTTAAGAAGGTGTTTGCTGCCTACCACGAGATGAGCACATTTCCAAGGGACAAGACCGCAAAGATGAACCTGTATGCTGAGACTTTCTCCCAGACTGTGGGGATGAACCTGGCTGGGTTCTTAAAGGCCTGGGGCTGGCCCATAGAAACAGCCACTGAGGAGAAACTCTCCAACCTGCCTCCCTGGAGTGACCACCCCATGATCCAGTATGACTGAGTTTCTACTGAAGTTTAGAGGCATGAAATGCAGAGAGTCTTGTAGGGCTGTCCTTAATACTATTTTTGGGCTTCGAAGCTTCAGTGAGAAATATTTGACTATATTTGAAGCGTCGAAGGGGAGGGTGGTGGTGGTGTTGGTGGTGATGGTGCACTATAGGCTATACGTTACAGAAATTGCGTCACCAAAACTTTAATGGACGCATATGTGCGCTTACACACACACACACACACAGAGAAAGGGAGAGAACCTCGTTCTCTTTATGAGTGTCAGTTTCCTCTCATCCTTCTCTCTGTCAGTAAGAACAACAGATCTCAGCCAGAGACCAAGAATCAAACTTCATTGATTTTCCATTTTATGTAATTGGGGCGGCTGTGGCTCAGAGATGGAGCGGGTCGTCCACCAATCGAAAAGTCGGCGGTTCGATCCCCCAGCTCCTCCAGTCCACATGTCGAAGTGTCCTTGGGCAAGATACTTAAAACCTAATTGCTCCTGAAGGCTGTGCCAATGGTGTGTGAATGCGTGTTGGGCAGGTTCGCACCTTGCACGGCAGCCTGTGTATGAATATGTGTGAATGGGTGAATGCTGACATGTAGTGTAAAGCGCTTTGAGTGGTTGGAAGACTAGAAAGGCGCTATATAGATGCAAGTCCATTTGAAACGAAAACGGCTACAAAATATTCAATAATCACATCAAATAAACTATAGAGATGGCTCATATGTAGACCTATAAACAAATGATTAAATAAATATACTGTAGCCTGTAACAACATATAAAATATATGACCTGGCTTTGTTGAGACCGTCTGTCGATCTCCTCCGTTGCGTTTCAGTACCCGGTACAGCACCGAACACACACACACACACACTTGCACCTTCGACACACACAACAAGCAGCGCTATCCGCCTGAGAATAACTCATAATAATTAATGTTGATGCATAATGAATAATGTGGAATTACTATTCCTTAGTTGGTGTGCTGTTTGGGATTTTTGGGGTGATGCATATAAAAATAAAAAAATTTGGACTAGGATTACCATGGCAACGGTGGAAGCTTCGAAGCATTTGGGTCAGCCTTAGAGTTTTGTTTCAAGGTCATAATAACACAGATTCTCTTCGGGATGTGTTGGTGTTTCTTGTGTGAATTAGTAAGCTGCATCTTTCCCTGGAACATCATTTACTTTATTGCAGCATCTTAAAGGCAGGGTTGGTAAAGATTTTAGAAACATTTTTTGTTTATTAGTTGAAATTCTCATTGCATCCTGAAAGCAATCAATAAATCAAATGTTCTGATTAAAAAAAAATCTGGTATCTGTGGCTGTCACAGGACTGTAATAAACCTGTACAATCATTTAATTTGGTCTGGATGTAATGATAGGACGGGCTGCCTGTCTACCTGCCTGTCAATGGAAAATAAACTAATAAACATTTACTTCATTTGACTGTTCTCTCTGCCAGTCTTTTATGCTTTGCATTTGTTGTAAATAGCTCCCCTACTGGTTTATTGAAGTACTGCTGGGGGAATTCTCTCAGTTCATCCAGAGAGGGCTGCTCCACCCAAATGAAATGAGAGAAATAATCTGGTAGAGAGTTTGTCTAGTGGTGGTTTTGCCATTCTGACTATATGGTTTAATAGATTTACCAACATTTCTCTCTGAAATGGTTAAGTTATTAGCTGGAGGTAGAATTAATAGCCACAATGGTCAAAAACTATTGCAACAGCTGGATTTCATTTTGATATTCAAAATCATGAAAATAGTTTCTGCTCACACAGAAGTGCTTATCCTTAACGTTAAGCAGATATCTTACATTAGCATACAGTTTTAGCAACATGATCTAATCTTGTAATGACAAATTTGTGAGATTAAATGATTATATTGGTTTAAAAAAAAAAAAAAACTGTTTCCACACAACCATTCTAACATTGAGTTTAATTCAATTCAATTCAATTCAATTCAATTCAATTCAATTCAATTTATTTTTGTATAGCGTCAAATCACAACAGAAGTTATCTCAAGACACTTTATATATAGAGCAGGTCTTAGACCATACACCATAGTTTAGAGACCCAACAAGATCCACTAAGCGCGCTGTGGCCAGGAAAAACGCCCCGATTACTGGGAAGAAACCTGGAGCAGAACCGGGCTCAGGGTGGGCGGCCATCTGCCGAGACCGGCTGGGGGGGATAGATAGATAGAGAGAGAGAGAGAAAGAGAGAGAGAGAGGGAGAGAGAGAGAAAGAGAAAGAGGGAAGCAGCCACAATAATAGCCTAGCAGCTGTAATAACTAATACAAGTAGGACTAATAACACAAAACCAATAGTAGTGGATGTAAAAGAGTGATAATACAACTATCGGAATTGATATCATTGAGTCGTCCTCAGACAGGCTTTCAAGCGGTGTGACCGAGAAGTCTCATTTTTCCAGGCTGCCGCTTTGTCACTAAGTGTTGGTAGTCCCTCGTACAAACGTAGTTAATTAATGATGGTAGCATTTGGTGTCAAGCAGGCACCGGACGCTGTAGCAGATGCAGCCACAATACCGGAGACATCCAGATCCTGGTGAAACCCCGCTCCAAGTGTGCCCCTCCTCCAGGTATAACCTCGCTCCAGGTGTGACCCCGCTCCAGGTATAACCCCGCTCCAGGTGTGACCCCGCTCCATGGTTACCTGCGAGACAGGGAGGCACAAGGACTCCCGGGAAGGAATGAAGTTAGTAACAATGAATGGGACATGAGTATATACAGAAGGAGAGAGGAGCTCAGTATGTCATAGGAAGTCCCCCGGCAGTCTAGGCCTATAGCAGCTTAACTATAAGCGTTATCAAAGAGGAGAGTCTTTAGCCTACTCTTAAATGTAGAGACGGTGTCTGCCTCCCGGACTGGAACTGGGAGCTGGTTCCACAGAAGAGGAGCTTGATAGCTGAAGGCTCTTGCTCCCATTCTACTTTTGGAGACTCTAGGAACCTCAAGTAACCCTGCAAACTTGGGAGCGCAGTGCTCTAGTGGGGTAATAGGGTACTATGAGCTCTTTAAGATATGATGGTGTCTGACCGTTTAGCGCTTTGTAGGTGAGGAGGACGATTTTAAATTCTATTCTGGATTTTGCAGGCAGCCAGTGTAGAGAAGCTAATACAGGAGTAATATGATCTCTTTTTCTAGTTCCTGTCAGTACATGTGCTGCAGCATTCTGGATCAACTGGAGAGTCTTAAGAGACTTATTGGAGCAGCCTGATAATAAGGAGTTGCAGTAATCGAGTCTAGAGGTAACAAATGCATGGACTAATTTTTCTGCATCATTTTGAGACAGGATGTGCCTGATCTTTGCAATGTTACGTAGATGAAAGAAGGCAGTCCTTGAGGTTTGTTTTATGTGGGAATTAAAGGACATATCCTGATCAATTTACTCCCAGATTCCTTACGGTGGTGCTGGAGGCCAGGGCAATGCCATCTAGAGTAACAATATCATTAGATAATTTTTTTCTGAGGCGCTCAGGGCCAAGTACAATAACTTCAGTTTTGTCTGAGTTTAACATCAGGAAATTGCAGGTCATCCAGGCTTTTATGTCCTTAAGGCATGCTTGAAGTTTAGTTAACTGGTTTGTTTCTTCTGGCTTGATCGATAGATATAATTGGGTATCATCTGCATAACAATGAAAGTTTATGGAGTGTTTTCTAATAACATTGCCTAAGGGAAGCATATATAAGGTGAATAGAATCGGTCCAAGCACAGAACCCTGTGGAACTCCGTGTCTAACTTTGGCATGCATGGAGGACTCATCGTTAACATGTACAAACTGAGATCGATCTGATAAATAGGACTTAAACCAACTTAGTGCAGTTCCTTTAATGCCAATTAAATGTTCCAGTCTTTGTAATAGGATGTGATGGTCAATGGTATCGAAAGCAGCACTAAGATCTAACAAGACAAGTACAGAGACAAGTCCTTTGTCCGATGCCATTAGAAGGTCATTTGTAATTTTCACTAGTGCTGTCTCTGTGCTATGGTGCACTCTAAATCCTGACTGATAATCCTCGAATAAGAGTTTAAGAGTTTGAGTCATGAAGAAGTAATACGCCCACGTCATTTTCACTGAATTCTTTGTATACATTAAGTCTTTGTTTCCATTTGTAAACAAGTCTGTGCATTGAGATTATTATAATATTATACAGTATTTATACTGTTTATACTTCTTTTTATTTGCACATTTGGCTATTGCTAATTTTCAACTCATGTCGCTATATTGGGGTAATTTGGCAGTAATTCCAAAGAAATTTCAAATAGGTTACTTGCTAATTATCACCTAATCACCATGAAATTTGCGGACCTGTAAAATAAAGTTTTACCGTAATATCCTACATATTTGTGAATTTGGGTACATTTTATTAACATAAAAATATAAGGTTATTGCACCGGCGGACCCCACGGATCCAAGCAGGACGTCAGTTGAGTAGGCGGTCCTTAATGTGGCCCAGGACACATTCGCGTTCACACTGCAAAAAGAATGTGGTTATATGCGGCCCAGGCCACCTCTGAATGTGTTCTGAGCGATCGGATCTCAAATCGTCCTCAGCGCGTCTTGAGTGCGTTCACACCTGTACTTAGAATTGTCCACTTGTGATCCGATGACCGAGGCAGCGTCGGCGTTAGGGGCGGGCCATGGGGGTCCAGGCCCGTCCAAAAAGGTCACTGTGCCCCCTCAGCTGAATTCTCTCCGGACAAAAAACTAAACTGAAATAACAGCTAGGCTAGTAGTAAAATTAAGTCATTCAGTTTGGTAATGGAAGGACTTAACACTGCAACGCAAAATAAAGCACAAAACAGTGATAGTTTTGCATTTAGGAAACAACTAAGACATGTACTTGGGCTTGATTACATTGTTTTCTATTGGAGTGTCCTAACTTGCTGCGAGCAACATGGTACTGCACAGCGCGGCGTGACGTTTTGTCTGGACTCCTATCGGATACACGGTTCCTATTTTTTCCTGTCACTCATATTGAGAGGAACAGCTGATTAGTTTAGATAAAATGAGCCGAGAAAACCGGGTCAGTTGTCCTGGATGTAAATGAAAATATTAACTTGATTGACACTTTCAGCACAGGCATTGACGCTCGCAGTTATATGTAATAAAGTTCACTAGTGAAACTTTATTACGAGCTACCTGTCAAAAAATATAACAGCCACCTCACTAATGGTTCAAATAAAACACGAACACACAGCGCAAAGATACAACTATGGAAACTCTGGGAAATATGAACCGTCACGACAATATTTCAGTAAGAAGCCTCGTTTTGATCCGCTCCGTTTGCGTGTTTTTTTGTTTTGTTTTTTTCAATCTAGCTCAATAGAAAAAAATTAGAGAAAGTAGACCTACAAACCTGGTGCATTAAAGCACAATTAGGACCAAGAGAGTAAAAAGCCTCCTGTGCTCCTCTCACATCTTACTTTTTCTACCTGTTTGGATTATTCTGTTCAGTATTGTGGAATAAAACAATGGACTAATGTTACACTACAGCAGGCTGAGCAGGGACAACAACTGGTGAGTGAAACATCCACATTTAGTCTTTATTAACTTAAATTATAGTTATGAAGAAATCAGTCAGACTGTTAGATTAACGTGTTGTTTAACTCCCTGTTTACTTTATCTCGGCACCTGCGTGTGTGCACATTTTGATCCTGGCACTAGCAAGAAGCAGGGCGTGCCTGAGGAGTTATCTAGCCTCCAGTACCTCCTCATCTCAAAACAGACACCAAAATAAGGTGGCAGCTGGCTGGAGAAGATCACCAGATAACAACCTACTTGCTTTTGGCTATATCGTATGTTATTTCCAGTAAATATCACAAATAAAACGTGTGTTTTCTGATAAAAAAAAAAAGTACAAATGTAAGAAGATAACAAGTACTACTAACCCATCTTTGAGGTGGTTACGTCTTCAGCTCCAGTCTTATCTGGAGCTCACAGCTGATATGTACGTGGTTTGTTTACATGACGGAACAGAATTGCAGATTTAACGTATTCAGTGGACAGAGAGCGTCAGATGCGCGATGCAGCGCGATAGTTGGACGCTCGCATCCAGTTAGGACACGGTGTTAGTTTATAACCTGTTTTTGTGGACATAACAGCATGTGTATGCGTGCGTGCACACCTGTGCGCATAAGTGGCAGTATGTATACACCTCTCTGTCAGTTTATTTCTTTCATGAAACATGATAATGTTAAAGATACACTTAATAAAGGATATATGAGGTGAAAAAAAATGCCCCCCCTGTCAAAGCTGATTGCCCGTCCGCCCCTAACACTCTGGCGCCGACCCTGGACCCAGGACGCATGTTAATACCAGGTGAACAGGGCCTAAGGTCTCGGGATGAACCCTGAGAGGGGGGAATGCAGTTCTCTAATTGGCTCATAACATTTTTATCGCTCACTTTGCACACAGAATGTGCCCGTAAATTTTATTGCTGCATTTGGTAATGCAGAATAAATCCCTGTGCTACTTTCGACAATGAATGCCACATTAGACAAGCTAACCGAATGCGGCAAAACGTCATTCATGTACAATGTTTTCCTCAAGCAAAGATAACCTCTTTGATCATTCCCCGCCCATTTATTTTTTAACTTCCTTCGTGACTCTGTGTTACTGCATGTAGCTGCAGGAGTGGGTTTGATGTATCATATCTTTCAGGTAGACAAGTGAAGTGGACTGAGTGGAAGGTAAGATCAATTTCACTCTTTTGCATGTTTAAATAGAGATAACTCGACAATAAAGTAATGTGTACATGTGTGTGAACGTCTAAAGAAGCATATTTGATAGGTGTTAGGGAGTGAACAGCAAAGGACTTTTGATGGATTTCCTACATGTATATGTGATGGCAAAAGCACAGAGTATGTAATCATCAATGAATATAACTGAATACTATGATCAAAAGTGTTAAAAGTGCATGTGCAACCGAAATATATGACAAGTATGACTTATAACCATGATCAAGTATCCACTGTAGGTGAACATATGACAGAATGATTGATAACCATGTTTATAGAGTATAACCATTGAGAGTTTTACAAGTAAACGTCTAACCCGCATCTAGTGACATGTAACAGTAATAAATGGGAAGTAGGCCTCTGGCTGTATAATGACAAATGTCATGACTGGATGAAATGTAGACATTATAGCATGAGCAAGAGTTGTCGGGCAAGATTGTTCCTTGTTCCTTGCAAGAGAGAGGGGGGAGAAGTGTGACGGGTGTCATGCACACACATGACCAATAACACCACAACCACCAAAGCCTCAATGGCCCTTTCCAAATTAAATGCTGCAGAGTTCTCCATCTTTCTGGCTCTTTGGCTTTTATACTGCTGCACTGGGAAATGGGCTCGTGACCAACCGCTGAGACTGTTAGCCCTAGCACAGGGGATCGCTAAGATACTGATCCTAAATTTGTGGTATGGGATACACGATCCAGTCATGTCGCTGTTCATCACCTACATGATAGGAGGCTTTACCATATCCAGTGACCATGTGGGGCTCTGCCAAGGCTCAACTATTACATTATGGATGATTCTGGACACAGTCACGGTCTTCTATGAGCCATTCAAAATGGCTAAGATTGTGTTCGAAGTGTTAATGGCCTTACGTGCATTGTGGTATGTAACAACCCTGACCACTGCGCTACAAGAAAGAGGAATAAGGTGTTGGCTGATCTCACTCTGCACCATCTTCCTCTGGGGCCTAGGCTGGGGAGTAATCTTGCTGTGGTGGATAGGCCAATTTGATCAATTTATCGGGGTGCAATTTATGCAAAGAGAAACTGCAACCAGCCCGGGGGGAACACCGCCAGATGCTCTGTAATCCCTCTGGCTGGCATCGTTGGTCCAGAGACGCTCCAGAAACAGAAGCTGAAAAACTGAAAAGCTGTTAGGTCTCTCCTTGCTTGAGAGTTGTTGGGCAAGATTGTTCTTGTTCTTTGGAAGAGAGAAAGGGCGGAGAAGTGTGGAAGTAAAACTTTTAGAACTTATAGAAATATGTTAACCAATGATAAAGAATATTGATCACAAATGTATAAAATCATTGTTAAATGTCATGTTGTAATCCCCATCCAACATACTGTTCACCTTGTGTGTGTGTGTCTCCAACCTGACCAAACCCTGCCCATTTGCATGGCCACAGCAAAAGGTAATATAATACTGTTTGCTTCTCTCAGCCAGACTATGGACTGAACAAGACTGATAGTGGCTGATAGTGAAATGTGCCAGACGTCAGGTTTAGACATCAGAAACAGGTTAAGTCAGAGAACAGAGACACCAGGAAACAGGTATTATCAAAAAACAAACACTTTCTTGTCTCAAACATACCAGAGGCAAATTAAGATGACGTAATTCATTTGAACATGACAAGTATGACTGCATATACCTGACACCAATAAAAATGACACCATTGGTAATTTACGCCCAAAAGGAGCATCCCGTTTCTCAAGGCTCCTCGAAATTATATATAAGACTGTGTTTGCTAAACTTCTTTTTCAGTCTGTTTCCGGATCAGGCTCGGGTTTTTTGTTGTGTTGCTATTTTGATAGGACACAATAAAAACTCTGCTGCTTGCAACTCACTTGAACATCTCCAGAGAGTTATTTGAGTGTTGACTTTTTTGACATCCTGAACATTAATTTTTGTAGAAAGTTGATCAAGGTTTTCAAACATCATTTGGCCCAAGGCCTGAAATATTTTGCTTCGACAGAAGTGTGACGGGTGTCAGGTACACACATTTTGAGCAAAGTATAAAATAGAGAAAATCTGAATATTCTTGGTTCTTCCTTCTTGGACAAAAAAAAAAGATTTTATGCATTTTACTGTGATTGGTTCCTAACAAAACATTGCTGTTTTTGCTCTTCTGTTGTATTTGGATGAAATTAGAACCTGCAAACTTTTGGACTTTGATGGATGAACAACTGATGATTTTTCTTTCATCTCTGAAACAATTGTAGATTGATATTTTAATGTTATGACTTAATTGTTGTAGATGTATAAAACATTTTATTTTAAGCTCTGTCAATCAATACTGTATCTATTCCCACAGGACAGCCTGACTGACTCAACACACCTTTTCTTCTGCCATCCTGCCATCCACAATCCTCTTCATTCAACCTTCAGAGCATCGATCCTTCTCACCATGTCCAACCAGCCCATCCAAAACAACCACGAAGGGGCCTACATGTCCCTGATGAGAGGCTTGAAAGAGCTGGACCTTCGTGGCCCCTGTGTTCCCAGTGACCTGGTGCTGAATGGCGACCATGCCTTTCCTTTAGCAATGGACAGCCGAGGCCAGGTCCTGATGGCAGCCTCTCTGTACGGCTGTGGAAGGATCGTGGTCCTGGGTCATGAGGGCTACCTGACCTCCTTTCCTGCTCTGATAGAGAACGCTCTGACCTGGCTGAGAGGAGATGGATCTGACAACCTGTCTGTGGGGGTCCATAGATACGTGAAGGGAGTCGCTGATAACATCAGCAAATCCAGCTTCCAGGTCACAGTTGTGGGGTCCTTTAGTGAGAATCGTGGGGTTGGTGTGTATGTGACAGATGCCTACAGCGTGGGTCCAGACGTGAAGGAACTTGTGGCGTTTCTGAAAGCTGGAGGAGGAGTGCTGATAGCGGGGCAGGCATGGAGCTGGGCTGAAAGTCGTCCTAAGGACAACGTGCTGCTTCAGTTTGAAGGGAACAAGGTCTCTGGTGTGGCAGGGATCTACTTCTCTGAGCATCAGGGTGAGGTAGAGTGCCTGCCTGTCTACCCACAGATCTCATCCTCCTGGAAGGCTTTACGGTAAGTGTATCTTTCATTTCAAATGTGTCTTTTCTTTAAATCTAAAAAACTGCTCCATACTATGTGCATACTAAACATAAAGCACAGCTGAGCCTGATAGGAATGTCATTAATTTTGCATTTGGACGTAAACTAAAGCATTAGACAAATTTGAATTTTCTCTGCGGTTCTGCGGAAATTCTGCATAAGCATTTTTGCAGAAGTATAAATTAGGCATTAGATTCATCCTCTGGTCACCATGAATATCTGTACAAGATTTCATGGAAACAAATCCAATACTTCAGTCTGGATGTGTCATCCCTAGAGCAACAACACTAGTGTGGCTAAAAAGATACAGATTCCAATGAGGTTCAGGTACAGGTAGGTTTTCACCTTTTGAATACAGTCTCATATTTGGCATCTCTCTCTCCTCTTCCCCCCTTCAAATTCAGAATCCGCAAGGATTTTGAGGATGACTTGGAGTTCTTACTCCAGGGGGTGTCCGAGTTTGACCTCCAAAATGGGGTAGCAGCTTCCGAGGTTCTGGTCCATGGCCCACTAGCCTTCCCCATTGGTACCACCGAGGATGGACGAGCGTTCTTGGCAGGAGCCTACTATGGGCAGGGACGGGTTATTGTGATCTCACATGAAGGACTTCTGCAACGAGAGGTGAGGTCTGAATTTGTAATAGTGTTTTCTTTTAAATTTAAACAGAAATGTGGGGGTCACTGAATGGTTTGATTAGTGTGAATCAGTTGGCTATCTTAGCTTATCTTCTTTAGTGTGCTAAATAATAAGACATGCTTAATCTGCCAAATGTGTTTTCTGTGATTAACAAACTACTGTCTTTCTTTGATAAACATTCACAACAGACACTGGCTCCGATTTGGAACAATGCCATTCGTTGGTTGGATGGAGGCCGGAATGGGGTCGTTGGCGTCGTTCCAGATCTTGACCAAGCCTTTAACCTCTTCAGCAAGTCAGAGTTTAATTGTGAGAAGACAAACTTCAGGGAAGACCTGAGTGTATTTGTGTGTAACGCGTACAGCGATAAACATGTGGAGGAAATCCAAGACTTTGTGGCAGAGGGAGGAGGCCTGCTGATTGGTGGACATGCCTGGTACTGGGCACACACACACAAAGGGCAAAACCCAATGACCGATTTCTCAGGTATGATAATGTGCCGCTGCCAGTGTCAATACATGATAATATAACATATTTATTTATTTGTTTAATTTGTATGGGACCTTGTATGATATTAAACATAAATGTTACCATTGGACGTATTGTACCAGAGTTAGCTTAAATCACATTTTCACCTGCACAATCACTACATGGAGGTACATAGAAGTACATCCTGCACAGGGAAATCAGGTACAAGGGCTCACTTAACGCCTCAGTATTTTTCAAATAAAGTTCTTGTCAGATTGTGTACAACATCTGAAACCCCCTTTCCAACGACAGAGTCAGCGCCAGTTGGGTCAGGGAAATGTCACCTCCATCTACTTTTGTTTCAATCTCGGAACCCATTGGCTATCGGTCTGACGACGGATAACCCTCTGGGGGCAAGGGGCTATATTTCTGGGGTTCTGGTGTAGCCAGCAGATATCTGCGTCAAGACTTCCTTTTCCGTGCGCTGCTCATTGTTTAACGTCCGATTAGCAACTCGAGATGCGAGACTGGAGTTGGAGTTCTGAGACGACGTGTACGGCCAGATTGTTTCACAAGTAGCTAGTTTAGAAGCTAAATTTTAAACCAGTAAAAAGCTAAATCATCGTCAGACGATAGCCGGTGGGTTCAGAAATTGCATTTTGGCCAATGCCTCTTTTGATCTCTACACGGACTGTTTACCTGCATTTAACCAAAGCCTGCTCGAATATGATTGATCGATACAACTCAGACTACAAAGGGAAACCAGAACGCTTCCGATACCAAAATCTCTTCCCGTTGCCTACAGGCTCTACATGTCAATGCAGAATCTGTTTATAGAGATTAACTTTAGGTTAAATGGTCTTTGGGGGCTTTCACATCGACTAAGCAAGCAGAGCAGGCAGCTGAACTGAAACGCAAACACCAGGACTATGAACTCACAGACAAGATGAACTTGACACTCTGTTGAAGGCAAATCTAAAAAAAGGTTGACTATTGTTTTATGGCATAACACACCTGCGCAAACATGACAGTCAAACCCTGTCCATAATACTTAAACCATGCCACACATAGATCATGTCAGGTGTTTTGTCTTTCAGGAAACAAGATCCTCAACAAAATGGGCTTGAGCCTGCTGGATAAGATAATTGGGGAAGGTTCCTACAAGGCCCCTGTGCCCAGCCAGGCCATCAAAGACACCTACCACTTCCGCCACCTTCTACACCGCTTTGGTGGTCATGTCACCCAGGGGGAGGAGCTTACAGAGGAATGCCTTAAAAAACTGGGTGGGGACTGTACCAAGTACTTGAACATGAAGGCTCATGACCGTCACTCCTACACACAGGTGGTGTCCATCCTCACCGACATCATAAAGAAGTCGGACATGCCTCAGGTGAGCAGTGAATGACTGTGATTGTTATTAGTTTGTGAGAAAGGAGAAAGGTCGCTTTTGTTTCTAACTTTTCAGTTTGGTTTCACACATTCACTGTGTTGAGAGTCAATTGTACATACTGTATAAGTTGAAGGGCCAACAATTGCCACACTCTATAGTACAAATAATTGTACAATAGGAACAATACTGCCAATAGGACCATAATATGTGTGCATGGGGTCTGATGTTCTTTCCCTAGCTACATATACTGTGATACTGATAGCAACCTCTTTTATAACATTCATCATTCATGTTCAAGGTGTGTGACAGCTGTCCTGTGAAGTGTCCCAAAGGCCAGCTACTCCTCAGTGTGGGGACAGACGTGTATAAGGTTTGCCCAGATCCTGATGCCCTCTTTCCCTACCTCATCAAGGATAACCCTGTGATGCCAGTCGTCTATAACCACAAGGTCAAGATTAATGCTGACACAGCAGGTCAGACCTCACTCTTGTGGACATATGCATGACAGAATTATATTTATAAGTAATATACTGTATTTGCAGAACTGTGATTGTTCCATTGACATAGTTTGTGTGCACAACTGCATATATATATATATATATGTGTAGGATGGTTCTGGCCTCCACGTTGTCCATTAAGTCCTGATTACGTACACCTTGAAGGGCATTATCCCGCTTATACCATGGTCACTTGCAAAAGACCATTCATTTATATTTTCATGCGTTTTTCAATCAAAATTTAAAGTTTTTCACAATCTTTTCACTCTGTTTCCCTGGTAACCCTGTGGGTTTGCATGGTATACATTGCAGTAATCTTTGTGCTGTGCATTGTATTAATATACAGATATTGTCTGTATGTGTGTGTGTGTGTGTCAGGAGGGGAGGAGTGGATCAGTACAGGTCTCTACCTCTCACATGGTATGAAGACCTACATGGCCATGCCAGCAGAGATTGTCAACAAGGGATGGAAGGTACTGTTCACAAAATCAAATCAGAGTAATTGAGGTCAAATTTTTCTATCTATCTATGTAGCCAGACATCGTTTGACTCATACATGTAGCTATATAACAAAGTATACTGTACTTTTCACACAGTCATTCATAAAGCAGTAACACATATTCCGTGTCTTCCTCAGATCCAGATAGGCTGTCAAACAGACTACCTGAATGCCGGAGAGCTGAAGAGAGCGCCGTCTGTTCATGAGCGATTTCCTGTAACCTCAGAGATGATGCAGGTGTCGAACCTGTGGGGGGGACTCGTCTACCTGGTTGCTCCACCCAACACAAAAGTGGGGGGGGTGGAGGTCACGGTGGAGATGGCTGTACCGGCGCCTTACTATAAATCTGGTGAGTCTGTGGTGGGTGACACTGGTATATGTGTTTAAGAGTTCTGATACAATGCAATGGTGAAGACTTAAAAACACAGAGGCAAGACAGGTAAGGCAGGAAAGGAAGTTAATTTGGTATCTAGAAAATGCATTTCCTGCTGAAAATGCGTGGGAATGCTGACAGCTGAAATTTATTGCAAAGCAATGCTGAAAATGCAGAAATGGGAAATTACTTGCCTAAAATTGTTAATGCTCAAATGCATTGCACTGCACTGCTGAAAACCCTAGAATATGAAATGTACAACTGGCAGAGTTGGAAGCTGAACTGCAAAGTGGTAAATCGGAATTTTCCTGAATAGGCGGAAAGAAGAAATGCTTTGTATGTATATCAGAGGGATGAACTGCATTGCTAAACACAAACAGAGACAGAGAGAGAGAGAGTAGTATTTGGGTGAAATAAACCTTTAAATCTATAAGTGCTTGGACAGAAATAGTATTTTGACTGACTGACTCTTTAAAATCTATAAGTCGTTACACAGAAAGTGGTATTTGGGTGGAAAGTAGCAGTAGGAGTTGTAGTAATAGTAGTAGTAGTAGTAGTAGTAGTAGCAGAAGGAGCAGGAGCAGTAGTAGTAGTAGTAGTAGTAGTAGTTGTAGTAGTAGTAGTAGTAGCAGAAGGAGCAGTAGTAGTAGTAGTAAGAGTAGTAGTAGTAGAAGTAGTAGTAGTTGAGGCAGTAGGATCAGCTGCAGGAGCAGTAGTGGCAGTAGTGGTAGCAGTAACATCACTGGTAGTAGTAGCAGTAACAGTAGTAGTGATAGTAGTAGCGGTAGTAGTAGTAGTATTAGTATTAGTAGTAGTAGCAGAAGGAGCAGCAGCTGTAGTAGTAGTAGCAGAATCAGTAGGAACAGAAGGAGCAGCAGCTGTAGTAGTAGTAGTAGTAGTAGTAGCAGTAGTAGTAGTAGCAGCAGCAGCAACAGTAGTAGTATAAGTAATAGTTGTAGTAGTAGTAGCAGCTAGAACTTTTAAAACTGTAAGTCGTTAGACAAAATATAGTAGATAGAGTTACTCTATAGAAATTTTATTTTGAAAAAAAAACTTGTCCTGAGTTCCCTGTTAAGATACAGTTACCTTCTGTGTGTGTGTGTGTGTGTGTGTGTGTGTGTTAGTCAGCCTGCTCTGATTGGCTAATGTGAATCACCTGTCTAGCAGCAATTAAACGTTGCCGTGGCGATGGCCACTAATGTCCTTAAAGAGCTGAATATTTTGATAGTTGAACGGTTTCTGTAGCTGAAAGTATGCAGGACTAGTTAAAGGCCAAAAAAACTACGGAAGAAATAGTTGAAGAAGTTGAATAAACCTTAGAAGAACAATACTGGGAATGCTGAATCAGCCTTCCCACAATTATACAAAAACCTGTTCTGCAGCAGGTAGACAAGCAAACAGATCCAGAGAGTTGGCAAAAGACAAAGTGGGTGTGGGCGAGGGTATAAGCAGGCAGGCAGTGCAAGGAGCTTGAATATAAAGGTGATAAAAAGATAGATGATCTGGCAAATGGAAAGGGCAGGTAAATATACTGAGGGGTTGATGGGATGATGAGGGGCAGGCATGTGGGTAGGAGGGACTCAGGTAGGTGGGATTGGTGGGAAGGGTTGAGGGCTTCTGCTGGTCAGGTGAGGAATGGCATGGTATGGAATGAGGAAAACGTGCACAATCTGATGAAAAATGTATAGACATGAGTAACGTGGAGACTGAACCCATGGCAACATTTATGTGTGCAACTGTGTATCCCAATGGCGTAAACGTTTTTTCCAGTATAGTGGCCATACACTGCATTTAAGAAGTGGACGTAGTCATAGTGATGTCACCAATTGCTTTGTGGACTACGGTTTTTCTAGCCCCAAGTTCGACATTTTGGCCGTCGTCATCTTGGTTTTATGTAACCAGAAGTGACATGAGAAGGTAAAATCAAATATTTTTAGTCAACCAAAATGTTACAATTAACTTTCATGAACTGAAAACACACTGTGACAGGGTTAAAGTTGTAAGATGAAAACATGGACAACTCCCAGACCAGACAACGCCGTGGTAACGACCTGTCAATCACAAGGTAGCCCCGCCCTAAAGCATGGTCTATTTGACTCTAAATGGGACCATAATTTACAAAATGAACATCATGCTTTATTGACGAAGACTTGAAACCAGCGATTGAGATCATAAACTCATGTTTACAATGTTTACTGAGGTAATAAATCAAGTGAGGAGTAGAGTCATTTTCTCAAAGACGTCTATTCAATCAGACTTCCTTTCTGCAACCAGAGTAGTCGCCCCTTGCTGGCTATTAGAAAGAATGACAGTTTAAGGCACTTCAGCATTGGCTTCCCTTTTCAGACCTGGAGGTTGCCGCCTGATAGTGGCCAAAGGTACATATATGGACATTCACTTATGCAGAATGTACTAGCAAGCAATTACTCTGCACTATATTCATTTTTAACAGTTTCTTCATCTCCTGTTATTTTTATATCTGGTATATTTTTTATAATACTCTGTATTACTTACTTGTGCCGTTTTTACTAACATGTTTGTGCTATGGAACTGTGATGCTAGAAACTTGAATTTCCCTCGGGATCAATAAAGTTACTATCTATCTATCTATCTGTCTATCTATCTATCTATCTATCTCATCAGCTGTGTGCAGTATATTTACCTATTACCTACATACATAAGTCGTTTCTATTCATGAAACTTACTGTAGTCATTGAAAAGACATTTTTTGTTTATACTTTGCCAACCATGGTGAATTTTGTCAAAGATCAAAACAACACAAATGTGAATAAACATATATTTCTTTCTTCTCTTCAGGTGTAACAACAGCTGCTGATTGGTCGACGCTGCGCACAGCTCCTTCACCCTGGGCAGAGTTGGAGTTTGAAAACATCATCCTTACTGTACCATCAGACGTTGTTCGAGACCTGGATCGCCCCGATGAGTTGGCGGCACTCTGGGATAACATAATGAGGGGAGTCGCCGATCTTGCTGTGAAACCCCGGAAATTTCCTCGCAAAGAACGTTTTGTAACTGATGTGCAGATTTCTGCTGGTAAGTGTGCTTGGCTGTGGTGCTGTATGTGAATGTTTGCTCAGCAGATTTCCCATGGTGAGCAGCGTCGTCTTTGTGAAAATGATGTATTGAATGAGAACCTTTATAACAGCACTGGACAAAGTGAGACATGTGTTCTTGACTTTGCTATCTATGGATGCACTTGTACGACGGTGAACTCATCCCAGTGTCACCTGCTCCATCCAGGTTGGATGCATGCTGGTTATCCCATCATGGTACACAAAACCTCAGCAGCTGAGCTGGTCAGCATTGAGCATGCTCGGAGTAAAGACCTCTGGGGGCCCATTCATGAACTGGGACACAACCAACAGAGAGGCTGCTGGGAGTTCCCACCACACACCACAGAGGGCACCTGCAACCTGTGGTCAGTGTATGTGCACGAAGAGGTGCTGGGGATCGACAGAGCAAAGGTGGAGTAAAGTCTTAAGATGTGACACGTTTTCATATCAATAGATATCACAAACTTGATGTTGAGAAAGGTATTTGGCTTTTCACTTGGATCACATTGTTTAACAATTATATAATTTAATCTTGTTCAATGCAGGCTCATCCAGGTATGACTTTAGCAAATCGAAACAGTCGAGCAGAGGAGTATGTTAATGGGGGCAGGAAACTCAGCGACTGGACCGTGTGGGTGGCCCTGGAGACATACATGCAGGTGAGAGAGAATCACTATATATCACATCCTATAGAGAAACTCCTTCAAAGGCATGTTGTCAGAGTTGGCTCAATTTATTTTTTAGAGGCTGTAGCAGGTTCGGTTTTAGAGCTTGATTGAAGGTACAGGTATCCTATGAAACTAGAACATCTAAATCCATTGAATAACTTCAGAAGTGCTCGCCATCCAATCATTGAAAAATGCAATTCTTGCAGAAATCTCCAAATGTCAAAACTTTTTGAAACTTTTTCTATGGTGTTCCTCAAGGTCTTGGTGTCTTAATGTGGTATTTTGGAGGAATCTTTGATTATTTTTATCAATTCTCGAGTGGTAAAAAACAGATTAAATTTAGCAACAAATCTGTGTAACAAATGGTATCAACCCAAAAATTGCTGCAACAACTTATGAGACATAATAGAGCATAGGGATGACCATCATATACCTCCATCATAATCTTCTATACACTTTTACAACTTATTTTATGTTTATTACATATTTATGACAAGAACAATTTGACACACAGTGCTGAGCTGCATCTCAAATTAATCTTCAGGTTCTCAGCTTTCAGATGATGTACACCATTTCTATGTGACATCTACTGTTGACCTGCTATCTCCCCCTAAAGACCCCCTGTACCCCCCCAAAAAAGATTAAAAAAAATACAAGTCTATTGTGGGTCTCAGAGGGTTAAAGCCCCATTCTGATGTTATTAATATTCCTGTTCACATTTTCCTCGACCTCTGCCTCCTTCCATGTAGCTCCAGGATAAGTTTGGCTGGGATGCCTTTAAGAAGGTGTTTGCTGCCTACCACGAGATGACCAACTTTCCCAGTGACAACGACGGAAAGATGAACCTGTATGCTGAGACTTTCTCCCAGACTGTGGGGATGAACCTGGCTGGGTTCTTTAAGGCCTGGGGCTGGCCCATAGAAACAGCCACTGAGGAGAAACTCTCCAACCTGCCTCCCTGGAGTGACCACCCCATGGTCCAGTATGACTGAGTTTCTACTGAAGTTTAGAGGCATGAAATGCAGAGAGTCTTGTAGGGCTGTCCTTAATACTATTTTGGGGTTTCGAAGCTTCAGTGAGACTTATTCGACTATATTTGAAGCATCGAAGGGGAGGGTGGTGGTGGTGGTGGTGGTGATGGTGATGGTGCACTATAGGCTATACGTTACAGAAGTTGCGTCACCAAAACTTTAATCCACGCATATGTGCGCTTACACACACACACACACACACACACACACACAGAGAAAGGGAGAGAACTTCCTTCTCTTTATGAGTGTCAGTCTCCTCTCATCCTTCACTCTGTCAGTAAGAGACACAGACGTGAGCCAGATACAGCTGCAAGAAAACATTTCCCCCCCCTTTGGCAGATTGTGTTGGAGTGAAAAAAAGCACTGTCTTTAGGCGCGGAGCATCCCATTGTGACTATCGGGCTTGAGCCCCAGTAAGCCTGTGCATTAGAACGGCGGTGGGAGGGAAGACAACGACGACAACGACGGCGCAAACTGTCTTTCCTAAAACTTGCGTTCATTGTTTACTGTAACTGTACTTTACTTTGCAATTACTATCTAATAAGAGATGAAGACAAAAATCAAACTTCAAGGATTTTCCATTTTATTTAATTGGTGCTGCTGTGGCTCAGAGGTTGAGCGGGCCGTCCACCAATCGGAAGGTCAGCAGTTCGATCGACGTAAAGCGCTTTGAGTGGTCGGAAGACTAGAAAGGCGCTTTATAAATGCAAGTCCATTTGAAACGAAAACAGCTACAACAAATGAAATAATCACATCAAATAAACTATAGAGATGGCTCATATGTAGACCAATAAACAAATGATTAAATAAATATACTGTAGCCTGTAACAACATATAAAATATAAGACCTGGCTTTGTTGAGACCGTCTGTCGATCTCCTCCGTTGCGTTTCAGTACCCGGTACAGCACCGAACACACACACACACACTTGCACCTTCGACACACACAACAAACAGCGCTATCCGCCTGAGAATAACTCATAATAATTAATGTTGATGCATAATGAATTATGTGGAATTACTATTCCTTATTTGGTTTGCTGATTTTTGGGGTGATGCATATAAAAATAAAAATATTTGGATGGGGATTACCATAGCAACGGTGGAAGCTTCGAAGCATTTGGGTCGACCTTAGAGTTTTGTTTCAAGGTCATAATAACACAGATTCTCTTCGGGATGTGTTGGTGTTTCTTGTGTGAATTAGTAAGCTGCATCTTTCCCTGGAACATCATTTACTTTATTGCAGCATCTTAAAGGCAGGGTTGGTAAAGATTTTAGAAACATTTTTTGTTTGATTAGTTGAAATTCTCATTGCATCCTGAAAGCAATCAATAAATCAAATGTTCTGATAAAAAAAAAAGAAAATCTGGTATCTGTGGCTGTCCCAGGACTGTAATAAACCCGTACAATCATTTAATTTGGTCTGGATGTAATGATAGGACGGGCTGCCTGTCTACCTGCCTGTCAATGGAAAATAAACTAATAAACATTTACTTCATTTGACTGTTCTCTCTGCCAGTCTTTTATGCTTTGCATTTGTTGTAAACAGCTACCCTACTGGTTTATTGAAGTACTGCTGGGGGAATTCTCCCAGTTCATACAGAGAGATGCTCCACCCAAATGAAAAGAGAGAAATAATCTGGTAGAGAGTTTGTCTAGAGGTGGTTTTGCAACTCTGACTATATGGTTTTATAGATTTACCAATATTTCTCTCTGAAACGGTTAAGTTATTAGCTGGAGGTAGAATTAATAGCCACAATGGTCAAAAAATTGCAACAGCTGAATTTCATTTTGACATTCAAAATCTTGAAGATTGTGGCTGCTCACACAGAAGTGCTTATCCTTAACGTTAAACAGATATCTGACATTAGCATACAGTCTTAGCAACATGATCGAATCTTTTAACTACAAGTTTGTGAGGTTAAATTATTCTTTTAGAAAAAAAAATGCCTCCCCATTCTAACATTGAGTTTAAGAGTTTGGGTCTATTATTTCAAGTCATGAAGAAGTAATACGCCCACGGCATTTCCACTGAATTCTTTGTATGAATCAAACTGATTTTTATGTAATTTTTGAATCTCAAGTCTTCATTTGGCAAGGGTAAGTTGCATACAGTAAGTCCTGTTTCCATTTGTAAACAAGTCTGTGCATTGAGATTATTAGGGAGGCCCACATAGGTCCGAAAGTGTTCCTGCAAAGCAAGCTTAAATCTGCAGTCTTATTTATATATACAGTATCTATCTATCAAGCTACTGTATTTGTTATATAACCTTTATACTGTACTTTGGACTTTGCCTCATTCACTTAATGGTATGAGTCGCAGGTTGCTATCTGACGCCAATGCAGCACCTGTAATTCAAGGATTTTAACCATTCTACTTTTAGCCAGATCAAAATGTATGTGGTTCCCCAAATTAATACGAATATACTGTTCATCTGTGACTTCTTGCTGCTTAGCAGGGTGGGTTATTGACATTAGCTGAGTGGATGAACAGGTTTCTCATACAGATACAGCCAGGGTGTATCTCTGTAAGCTTTGAGTCACTAGACAACAAGGTGTGACAGACTGGTGTTTTTCTTTCTCTTTGTCTAGCCCAATTAAACAATTGGAATGTCCTGGCTGAAGTCCCTCCTCAAATTTCTTGTCTCCATTTATATAACCTTCTCTCTTGTCAGAAGAGTTCTTGGAGGATTGCTTGTTTGGAAATCTACTGTGACAGTGAAAAAATACAAGCAGAAAGCCAACTTAACTTTCAGGTAAAAATGTAACTTCTGCTTTATGTTGGTTTTGTCTGTGATGACTTTTGGTAATTTATAGGCCTACTTTACCGGATGTATTTTTTTTTTCTGAGGCTGAAGTTGCAGATTGATATTTTCATGATCTCACTAATTTCTGTCAGCTTTCTCTCTTTTCCTACAGGACAGTCCGACTGACACAACATCCATTTACATCTATTTGCATCTATTTACATCTGACTCAGCATAGCTTTCATCTGCCATCCGCATCCCTTCTCATCTGATCTTCAGAGCATCGATCCTTCTCACCATGTCCAACCAGCCCATCCAAGATCACCATGAAGGGTCCTATGTGTCCCTGATGAGGGGCTTGAAAGAGCTCGACCTTCATGGCCCCTGTGTTCCCAGTGACCTGGTTCTGATTGGAGACCACGCCTTTCCTTTAGCAATGAATAGCCGAGGCCAGGTCCTGATGGCAGCCTCTCTGTACGGCCGTGGAAGGATCGTGGTCCTGGGTCATGAGGGCTACCTGACAGCCTTTCCTGCTCTGGTAGAGAATGCTCTGACCTGGTTGAGAGGAGATGGCTCTGACAACCTGTCTGTGGGAGTCCATAGATATGTCAAGGGAGTCGCTGAAAACCTCAGCAAATCCAGCTTCCAAGTCACAGTTATGGGGGCCTTTAGTGAAAAGCGGGAGGTTGGTGCGTATGTGACAGATGCTTACAATGTGGGTCCAGACGTGAAGGACCTGGTGGCGTTTCTGAAAGCTGGAGGAGGAGTGCTGATAGCGGGGCAGGCATGGAGCTGGGCTGAAAGTCGTCCTAAGGACAACGTGCTGCTTCAGTTTGATGGAAATAAGGTTTCTAGTGTGGCAGGGATCTACTTCTCTGAGCATCAGGGTGAGGTAGAGTGCCTGCCTGTCCACCCACAGATCCCATCCTCCTGGATGGCTGTAGTGTGAGTGTATACTTCTTTTCCTTTGCAGATTTGAACAGGTTTCAGTGGCAGCTTTTCTGTGAATTCAAAAACTTCTCCACACATTTCTATCTTACATTCAACTTAAATGAAGAATTGTAATGCAAGATTACAAAACACAGAACCGGCAGCCAAGCTAACAGCTCCTTGAGGATGTATTTAATGTTACATCAATATGATAACATGAAGGTTATAATGTTACCATGATCACCATCCCAGTTTAGCATTTTAGTATGCTAACATTTTTGCTAATTAGTGCTAAACACAAAGCACAGCTAAGCCTGATAGGAATGTCATTAATTTTGCATTTGGAAGTAAACTAAAGCATTAGACAAATCAGAAATTTCTCTGCTGAAATTCTGCATAAGCATTTTCACAATTAGGCATTAGATTCATCCTCTGGTCACCATGAATATCTGTACAAGATTTCATGGAAATACATCCAATACTTCAGTCTGGATGTGTCATCCCTAGAGCAACAACA
The DNA here is from genome assembly GCF_015220745.1 of Sebastes umbrosus. Lineage (NCBI taxonomy): Eukaryota > Metazoa > Chordata > Actinopteri > Perciformes > Sebastidae > Sebastes > Sebastes umbrosus. Next base: position 28,914,978 of record NC_051275.1, read on the forward strand.
CTAGTGTGGCTAAAAAGATACAGATTCCAATGAGGTTCAGGTACAGGTAGGTTTTCACCTTTTGAATACAGTCTCATATTTGGCATCTCTCTCTCTCCTCTTCCCCCCTTCAAATTCAGAATCGGTAAGGATTTTGAGGATGACTTGGAGTTCTTACTCCAGGGGGTGTCCGAGTTTGACCTCCAAAATGGGGTAGCAGCTTCCGAGGTTCTGGTCCACGGCCCACTAGCCTTCCCCATTGGTACCACCGAGGATGGACGAGCGTTCTTGGCAGGAGCCTACTATGGGCAGGGACGGGTTATTGTGATCTCACATGAAGGACTTCTGAGACGAGAGGTGAGGTCTGAATTAGCAAATAGTGTTTTCTTTTAAATTTAAACAGAAAAGTGGGGTCACTGAATGGTTTGATTAGTGTGAATCAGTTGGCTATCTTAGCTCATCTTCTTTAGTGTGCTAAATAATAAGACATGCTTAATCTGCCAAATTTGTTTTCTGTGATTAACAAACTACTGTCTTTCTTTGATAAACATTCACAACAGACACTGGCTCCGATTTGGAACAATACCATTCGTTGGTTGGACGAAGGCCGGAATGGGGTCGTTGGCGTCGTTCCAGATCTTGACCAAGCCTTTAACCTCTTCAGCAAGTCAGAGTTTAATTGTGAGAAGACAAACTTCAGGGAAGACCTGAGTGTATTTGTGTGTAACGCGTACAGCGATAAACATGTGGAGGAAATCCAAGACTTTGTGGCAGAGGGAGGAGGCCTGCTCATTGGTGGACACGCCTGGTACTGGGCACAGACACACCAAGGGCAAAACCCAATGACCGATTTCTCAGGTATGATAATGTGCCACTGCCAGTGTCAATCCATGATAATATAACATATTTATTTATTTGTTTAATTTGTATGGGACCTGATATTAAACATAAATGTTACCATTGGCCGTATTGTACCAGAGTTAGCTTAAATTACATTTTCACAATCACTACATGGAGGTACATAGAAGTACATCCTGCACAGGAAAATCAGGTACAAGGGCGCACTTAACGCCTCAGTATTTTTCAAATAAAGTTCTTGTCAGATTGTGTACAACATCTGAAACCCCCTTTCCAACGACAGAGTCAGCGCAAGTTGGGTCAGGGAAATGTCACCTCCATCTACTTTTGTTTCTATCTCGGAACCTATCGGCTACCGGTCTGACGACGGATAACCCTCTGGGGGCAAGGGGCTATATTTCTGGGATTCTGGTGTAGCCAGTCAAGACTTATTTATCCGTGCGCTGCTCATTGTTTAACGTCTGATTAGCAACTTGAGATGCAAGACTGGAGTTGGAGTTCTGAGACGATGTGAACGGCCGAATTGTTTCACAAGTAGCCAGTTTATAAGCTAAATTTAAAACCAGTAAAAAGCTAAATCGTCAGACGATAGCCGGTGGGTTCAGAGATTGCATATCGGCCAATGCCTCTTTTGATCTCCACACGGACTGTTTACCTGCATTTAACCAAAGCTTGCTCGAACATAATTTGTCAATACAACTCTTCCCATTGCCTACAGGCTCTACATGTCAATGCAGAATCTGTTTATAGAGATTAACTTTAGGTTAAATGGTCTTCGGGGGCTTTCACATTGACTAAGCAAGCAGAGTAGGCAGCTGAACTGAAACGCAAACACCAGGACTAAGAACTCACAGACAAGACGAACTTGACACTCTGTTGAAGGCAAATCTAAAAAAAGAAGGTTGACTATTGTTTTATGACATAACAAACCTGCGCAAACATGACAGTCAAACCCTGTCCATAATACTTAAACCATGCCACACATAGATCATGTCAGGTGTCTTGTCTTTCAGGAAACAAGATCCTCAACAAAATGGGCTTGAGCCTATTGGATAAGATAATTGGGGAAGGTTCCTACAAGGCCCCTGTGCCCAGCCAGGCCATCAAAGACACCTACCACTTCCGCCGCCTTCTACACCGCTTTGGGGGTCACATCACCCAGGGGGAGGAACTTACAGAGCACGAGGAGGAATGCCTTAAAAAACTGGGTGGGGACTGTACCAGGTACTTGAGCATGAAGGCTCACGATTGCCAATCCTACACACAAGTGGTCTCCTCACTCACCGACATCATAAAGAAGTCGGATATGCCACAGGTGAGCAGTGAATGACTGTGATTGTTATTAGTTTGTGAGAAAGGAGAAAGGTCCCTTTTGTTTCTAACTTTTCAGTTTGGTTTCACGCATTCACTGTGTTGAGAGTCAATTGTACATACTGTATAAGTTGAAGGGCCAACAATTGCCACACTCTATAGTACAAATAATTGTACAATAGTAACAATACTGCCAATAGGACCATAATATGCGTGCATGGGGTCTGATGTTGTTTCCTTAGCTGCATATACTGTGATACTGTGAGCAACCTCTTTTATAACATTCATCATTCATTTTCAAGGTGTGTGACAGCTGTCCTGTGAAGAGTCCCAAAGGCCAGCTACTCCTCAGTGTGGGGACAGACGTGTATAAGGTTTGCCCAGATCCTGATGCCCTCTTTCCCTACCTCATCAAGGATAACCCTGTGATGCCAGTCGTCTATAACCACAAGATCAAGATTAATGCTGACACAGCAGGTCAGACCTCACTCTTGTGGACATATGCATGACAGAATTATATTTATAAGTAATATACTGTATTTGCAGAACTGTGATTGTTCCTTTGACATAGTTCGTGTGCACAACTGCATATATGTATATATGTGTAGGATGGTTCTGGCCTCCACGTTGTCCATTAAGTCCTGATTACGTACACCTTGAAGGGCATTATCCCGCTTATACCATGGTCACTTGCAAAAGAAAAAAATATTAAGACCATTAATTTACGTTTTCATGCGTTTTTCAACCAAAATCTAAAGTTTTTCACAATCTATTCACTTTATTTCCCTGGTAACCCTGAGGGTTTGCTAATAACTGGCAAAATCATTACCATCTCATAAAGTTCTTATACAATGGATAAGCCAGCACATTCATTTGGAACGGTGAAGAAACAGTTTCACTGGAACTGCTTAGTAGGTTTACATTATCAGGAATAAATGGACACCCTGCAGCCAATCAGAATTGAGTATTCACCCAGATCATGGTAAACATTGCAGTAATCTTTGAGCTGTGCATGGTATTAATATACAGATCTGTTGTGTGTGTGTGTGTCAGGAGGGGAGGAGTGGATCAGTACAGGTCTCTACCTCTCACATGGTATGAAGACCTACATGGCCATGCCAGCAGAGATTGTCAACAAGGGATGGAAGGTGCTGTTCACAAAATCAATTCAGAGTTGTTAAAGTCAAATGTTTCTATTTATACATCTGTACATCAAGCCTGACATCCTTTGACTCATACATGTAACTATATAACAAAGGATACTGTACTTTTCACACAGTCATTCATAAAGCAGTAACACATATTCCATGTCTTCCTCAGATCCAGATAGGTTGTCAAACAGACTACCTGAATGCCGGAGAGTTGAAGAGAGCGCCGTCTGTTCATGAGCGATTTCCTATCACCTCAGAGATGATGCAGGTGTCGAACCTGTGGGGGGGACTCATCTACCTGGTGGCTCCACCCAAAACACAAGTGGAGGGGGTGGAGGTCACAGTGCAGATGGCTGTACCGGCACCTTACTATAAATCTGGTGAGTCTGCGGCGGTTGACACTGGTATATGTGTTTAAGAGTTCTGATACGATGCGATGGTGAAGACTTAAAAACACAGAGGCAAGACAGGTAACGCAGGAAAGGAAGTTTATTTTGTAGTTATACAAAAACCTGTTCTGCAGCAGGTAGACAAGCAAACAAATCCAGAGAGTTGGCAAAAGACAAAGCGGGTGTGGGCGAGGGTATAAACAGGCAGGCAGTGCAAGGGGCTTGAATACAAATCAATAGATGATCTCGCAAATAGGAAGGGCAGGTAGATATAGTGAGGGGTTGATGGGATGATGAGGGGCAGGCATGGGGGTAGGAGGGACTCAGGTAACGAGGGATTGGTTGGAAGGGTTGAGGGCTTCTGCTGGTCAGGTGAGGAATGGCATGGTCTGGAATGGGAAAAATGTGCACAATCTGATGAAAAATGTTTATCATGAGTAACGTGGAGACTGAACCCATGGCAACATTTATGTTTGTAACTGTGTATCCCCATGGCGTAAATTGTTTTTTCAAGTATAGTGGCCATAGGCTGTATATAGGAAGTGGACGTAGTCATAGTGACGTCACCCATTGCTTTGTGGACTACGGTTTTGTAGCCCCAAATTCGGCATTTTGGCCGTCGCCATCTTGGTTTTACTTGCCGCCTGATAGTGGCTAAAGGTACATACTGTGTATGGACATTCACTTATGCAGAATGTACTAGCAAGTATACATCAGCTGTGTGCAGTATATTTACCTGTTACCTACATACATAAGTAGTTTCTATTCATGAAACTTACTGTAGTCATTGAAAAGACATTTTTTTGTTTATACTTTGCCAACCATGGTGAATTTTGTCAAAGATCAAATCAACACAAATGTGAATAAACATATATTTCTTTCTTCTCTTCAGGTGTAACAACAGTTGCTGATTGGTCGATGCTGCGCACAGCTCCTTCACCCTGGGCAGAGTTGGAGTTTGAAAACATCATCCTTACTGTACCATCAGACGTTGTTCGAGACCTGGATCGCCCCGATCTGTTGGCAGCGCTTTGGGATGACATGATGAGGGGCATCGCTGATCTGGCCGTCATACCACACAAATTTCCTCGCAAAGAACGTTTTTTAACTGATGTGCAGATTTCCCATGGTAAGCAGCGTCATCTCTGTGAAAATGATGTATTGAATGAGAACCTTTACAGCAGCACAGGACAAAGTGAGGCACGTGTTCTTGACTTTGCTTTCTATGGATGTACACCTGCTCCATCCAGGTTGGATGCATGCTGGTTATCCCATCATGGCACACAAAGCCACAGCAGCTGAGCTGGTCAGCATTGAGCATGCTCGGAGTAAAGGCCTCTGGGGGCCCATCCATGAACTGGGACACAACCAACAGAGAAGCTGCTGGGAGTTCCCACCAAACACCACAGAGTGTACATGCAATCTGTGGTCGGTGTATGTGCATGAAGAGGTGATCGGGATGAACAGAGCACAGGTAGAGTAAATCTTTCCTGGAGTAATGTAGCTTTCCACTGTGTTCACACTCTTTCAGTAGTCTGTCATTTCACCTTGATTTGTAATAGAATGTGCTTAATGCAGGCGGAGTCAATTATGAGCCCAGAAAAAAGAAAGAAGCAAGCAGAAGATTATGTGAAGGGTGGAAGGAAACTGAGCAGCTGGGACACGTTTGTGGCCCTGGAGACATACCTGCAGGTGAGAGACTATTCATTCATACAATATTCCTAAGAAACTATCCTTGGTTACACTGGGTCTGCATTTATGCGGAATAATTCAATTGGGCGCCAGAGTGCATCACAGCACATGCATTTTCTAAAGATACTAGATACCAGAGGTGGGACCAAATCATTGTTTTGCAAGTCATAAGTAAGTCTCAAGTCTTTGGACTCAAGTCCAAAAACTTTGAGTTTCAAGTCCTAAACAAGTCATAATGCACTCTTCACCAAATGTAATGCCATTTTAACAACAAAGCAACTGGTGCCAACTGGCGCTCAGTAACCTAGAAATAGTTCTTCATTGTTTTCTCCTGCAACTTGATTGGATGCTGTTGGTTTGATTCAAACTAATGGATCTGGGGAATTAAGTGTAAGATGATCAAATGCAAATCCCAATAATATTCACCAAAATTAAAGAGTCCAGAGTTCAACATAAAAAACACAACTTTTCAGGGATTCAGAAATAAACAACAAAAGATAGAGTTTCAGTTTGTTCAGTTCGGTTCATTATAGAAAATAGTTGGCGATTATTTTTCTGTCCATCAACTAATCGATTAGTCGACAAATTGTTGCAGCTCTAGTCAATTGCACTGTAGAAAAGCCTCTGCAGTTCCGTCTTGTAATTGTGTTTTTGTCCTCTAGTCTCTAAAACCATAAACTGCTCCATGTCCTTCATTGTGCGTCTCGATTTTGATGGTGCAGGAGTAACATTGTAAACATCATCGGCCTTATTCCACAGCTCAGTGACCTCACAGTGGAGTTTCTTCATGCTCTGCGAAGCATTTGCCACCAGTTCCAACTCAGTTAACAGGTTCATGTCCTCTTTCTGCAAGACTCTGTGAGGGGAATCTAACAACATCAGCAGCTTTTGCACAAGGAAAGCAATAAACATGAAGGCAGGCTCAGCAACTTTACACAAGAGCCCAATAGCCTTTATCCTCATCTCTGCACCGTAGGCATGCTTTATATCAGCCTCTGATAATAATAATGTGATATCATTAAAATATCATCTACTATTAGGGCTAGTTCAGAGTCTTTTGTGATTTTGTATTTTAAAAGCAGGAGAAAGAGCCCACTATTCCCATCCGTCATCCTCAAAGTGATCTCTGAAAGGTAGCTGATTCTCTGGGAGAAATCCCACAACATCGATAAGAGCAGTACTGGCTTTTACTCAGCTCGTCAGCATTTATACAGAATTGGGCCTGTCTTTGGCAAAGATGTTGGGGAAAATGCAAACACACTAAATGTCTAATAGCTCTGTTAGGAGCCTTGTGAGACTATAATGCTCATTACACACCAGCAAAGAAAGCTGTGTACCCTGAAGCCCGTCTCACCAGTGGAGCAAAACATGTAAACATTTGACCTGATGGTGGCATTGGAGGAAAGGTCATGTTTGTACCTGAATCACAAGAATGTACCATCTGTACAGAGACTGCTCAGGCTCAGCTCTGTGTTGTCAGTTTGTTGGCTAAACTTTTTTCAGTGTATAGCCCATAGACTGTCTATAAGTGGACGTAGTCACCATGACGTCACCCATTGGTTTGTGGATTGCCGTTTTGAAGCCTCAAGTTTGGCTTGTTGGCCGTCGCCATCTTCGTTTTTTGCAACCAGAAGTGACATGACTGGGTGAAACTAAGTACTACCGAACCCTGAATAAGACATTTGTAGGCAACCGAAATGTTACAATTAACTTTCATGAACTGAAAACACACTTTGAAAGGGTTAAAACTCTAAGACGAAGACACGGACAACTCCCAGATCTGACAATGCCGGGGTAGCGACCTAATTTACTCTAAATGGAACCATAATTTACTAAATGAACATCATGCTGTTTTGAAGAAGACTTGACACTAGCGATTGACACCATAAACTCATGTTTACAATGTTTACTGAGGTAATAAATCAAGTGAGAAGTAGGCTCATTTTCTCATAGACGTCTAAATCAGACTTCTTTCTGCAACCAGAGGAGTTGCCCCCTGCTGGCTATTAGAAAGAATGCAAGTTTAAGACACTTCTGCATTGGCTTCACTTTTCAGACCGTGAGTTTGCCCACTAGTATAGCTCCAGATGACGTTTTTAATATTCCTATTTACATTCCCTCTACTTCTGCCTCCTTCCATGCAGCTCCAGGAGAAGTTTGGCTGGGATGCCTTTAAGAAGGTGTTTGCTGCCTACCACAAGATGAGCGACTTTCCCAGTGACAATGACGGAAAGATGAACCTGTATGCTGAGACTTTCTCCCAGACTGTGGGGATGAATCTGGCTGGGTTCTTTAAGGCCTGGGGCTGGCCTATAGAAACAGCCACTGAGAAGAAACTCTCCGACCTGCCTCCCTGGAGTGACCACCCCATGGTCCAGTACGACTGATCTTCAGACTGCAGCTGATTAAAACTGCAGAGAGATGGCTCGGTCTTTTGCAGCTTAAAGATGTATAATACTGCACTCAGGAACTGCACAGTCGGGTGATTGTTCTCTGTGGGTTCATCACTATGAGCAACTCCTTTCACATTACACATGTTGATTATAGCAGCTTTAAATATTTTTCAGCAACCATAATAATGTTGTTAACGCTGTCATTGACCTCACAGCACTATAAGCCATTCATGAGTAAAAAGCATATTCCAATTAAAGGGTCTTTTAGGGTCATATTAATTATAATACTTTTACACTTATTAAGTGTTTTTCAGTTCTGTATGTTGTTATTTGCCTTTTATGTCAATGAGAAAGACCCAAATAAACAGTAATTTTAACCCTTTGTTATTTATCTTTGTTCATCTATTTGTGGTTGAATGAGAAAAATAATAAAGAATGTATTAGTCTTAAAGCTGTTAAATTGTAACACACACCAAGTTGACAACAGTGTGAGACTCAATTACTGTATTACCACACTTTAATCAATATTAGATACAAGCTTCTCGTGGTTATACAAATGTAATGTAACAATTTACCATCATCCCTTTGTTATGTTTTACGCCTTGCAGTTGTTGTAAAACAGCTCCCCTACTGGCTGATTGGAGAACTGCTGGAGGAACTCTCCCAGTCCATCCAGTGAGAGCTTCTCCACCCAGTTGAGCTCAGTGTTCCTCGCTGTGGCAGCACCACTCTGAACGGGTCTGCCATTGTTGTCTACGCAGCAGTAGGCGTTCCACAGGTAGTCTGGGATGTTGACACGCTTCACGTCGTTTTTCACAATCCAGTTGTCTGCGGAGGGAACGGCTCCGACCAGCACGAAGGCCTTAGAGCACTTGTCCCGGAAAAGGGCTGTGAGCTGGGACTCGTGGATCCTCCAGGCGTCCTGGTTCATCTTGGGGTTCTGAGGAACCACATTGGTCAGGGTGAACGTGGCGTTGCGGCTAGGGACTGTAAGAGAGAGGAATGGAGAATTACAGGAAGTTATAATGCAGGAAATACAGTTACAGTTTGTCCAAACAAATAAAATTATATATTGTAAAGGTGGCTTGAAAGGATGCAGAGAGAGAGAGAGACCAAGATGTGTCCAGTAGTAGCTGAATCCTTCTACCAGGTTTCAAACATTTCACCAAAATTATTCTTCAAATTTGGCGCTTCCATATGGGTGAAGTAAGCAATTGCCTAGGGCGGCTATTCACAAAATTTAAATTAATCGCATAAAGTTAATTGCTAATTAACCGCACATTTCTTTATCTGTTCAAAATGTACCTTAAAGGGAGATTTGTCAAGTATGTAATACTCTTATCAGCATGGGAGTGGACAAATATGCTTGCTTAATGCAGATGTATGTAAATATTGGTTGATACTAGTGGATTCCTTAGGTTTTCTAGTTTAATATTATGCCAGTATCTTTACTCTAGCTTGAAGACTGAGCCCGCTACAACCTAAAAATTGCAAGTTGCATTAATGCGTTAAAGAAATTAGTGGCTTTAAAACAAATTTGCATTAACGCGCTATTATCGCGTTAACTTAGACAGCCCTAGTATTTTGCGATGGTAGTGTAACTATTGATGATTTATTTTTCAAAAGTATGTATGTCTTGATGTACATGACTGGCATTGCCTGAAGGTTTTTCAACGTGAAAACTTTTCTTAAAGGGACATTATCTATGGACAATAACAAAGCATGAATTTCTGGTTAGTATATTTCAAATATATTATTTGAAAGCCCTTAAAGTAATGAAAAGTAAGAATGCAATGGAATTTTTTTGCATAATAAAAGAATATGATTTACAAAAAATCCCTAGCCATTAAATGTCCCATATTGTAAAAAGTGAGATTTTCAGGTGTTTTACATTATAAAACAGGTTTAAGTGCTATATAAATACTGTTAAACTATCAAAATGCTCAATATACGGAGAAACACACACAGCCCGTATTCAGAAATTGCGCGTTTGAAACAAGCCGTTAGGATTTCTATCCATTTGTGATGTCACAAATATACAATATCTAGACCATTACAAAGTTTTAAACGTAAACATTCTAAATGTGTCCCAGTTTATTTCCCGTTGCAGTGTATGTGAATGACATCAGCTGACAGGAAGTACACATGGACCCAAACTGTTGCCTAGCAATGCAATTCTGTTGCAATTCTGTTGCAATTCTGTTGCAATTCTGTTGAAATGCGCTAAAATGGTGCGTTTCAGACAGAGGGTGAATACAGGCATATTCAGACAGACAATATGAGGAAAATAATGTTTTTTTTTTTAACATTACATCATGTAAACATATTCTATTAGAAACACAAAATACAAGTATGAACCTGAAAATGAGCATGATATGGGACCTTTAAATTGTATTTATTTATTTTTCTGTTTGTTTCTTACTTTATTATTATTGGTCTAATGTAAAGATAGTTAAGCCCTTTTGTTTGTGCATGAGAAATTGTAAAAAAAAAAAAAAAAAAAATTTTACAGGGGCAACTAAATGTGAGCAAAATCATGGCAAAATCTTCTAGTAATTGTACATACTAAGCAGTACGTCATGTCGCTAGGTTACGCGTTCTGTAAGCACATGAATGGCTGAGGAATGTGTCAATCACGCTGCGCCCGCCCCCTCAGCGCTCATGAGCCAATAGTAGCCCGGCATACTGACGCCACGTTCGATTATCTTCGAGACAACAGTTTCAGGAAACTCCCAACAAATTTGAGAATAAGGAAACACCGTCTAAACAACCGACATTATCTGGATTATCTGAACTGAAAAGTAGGAGAATATTGAATGCGCAAGTAGACTACTCCCCAAGAACAGATGAGGGGAACATTTCAGGTCACCTGCCACCATGGC